>NW_015112725.1:0-107814 GCF_001443285.1 Poecilia latipinna
TTAAACTGAGGGTGCATAATCATTCCTCCGATGAAAAGAATCCAAATGCATCGTTAAAAACCCCAAAGCCTCATTCAAATGTGTATGTAAACCTGAAAACTGAGCAGCATTTTCCTCTTTTCCTCTCCTTAGTACCGATTCTTGGATTTGCCGATGTTCAAGCACTATGTGGGATGTGCAACCTTCATCTTCCTCTGTATCTTTGTAATTCAAATGCTTGTCACAAAGGAGTAAGTAAAACCATATTTCCATTTTCACTAAAAGTCTGTTCTACCCTCATTGTGCTAAACTCTGAAAGAACAACACAAGGCTTTTGTTTTCTTGTGCTTTTCGGGGATTTAGTCAGTTGTTATTGTTTTGAAGAAAACCATAAAATTAAACCTCTGGATGAAAAAAAAAAAAAAAATTCTAACTGATTTTGTCTCTATCAAAAGGAATCATGGGTGGACATACTTTGGAGTGTTGGTTTCTATTCTGGTGGTGATTTTGGCTATCTGTTATGTGGGTCATTTGCAGGTCAGTATGATTAACCTTTACTATGACTAATCTTTTAATGTACACATTTTCAGGCCATGTTAGAATCTGGGCTCGAAGAAAATGGAAAAGACCTGTGCATTGCTTGCTACCACCTAGATGGATAATGTAATGAGATGTAATTTGGGTGTTTTGTTTCATTGTGACCTGGCCCATTTCTGCAGTACATGTGCATGACTGAAGTGTTTTGCTCTTGACCACTCGATATCCTTTTAAATTAATAGGAAAATTTAATGTCAAATCTTTTCCAGATTCCTGCTCTGTTTTTGTGCTAATGTCATACAAGAGAATCTTATACAGTAACAGTGAAGACTTGATTAAAAAATAATTTTAGTGGGAATGCATCTGCGTCAGCATTCTCCCCCCCCACCCCCCGTCTTTTGCTTTCTAGCAATTATCTTCCAGAAGCGGAGTGCAGATGAAATTTAAAATCACAAGCCTTGCTCAATACTGAAAAGAGAACATTAAAGTTTAAGGATGTCGAGTGCATTTGGACATATTCAACTGCTTTCACTAATGTCCTTAAAAATATCCTCAATAAACCTGTTAGACTGACCAGATCAAGCGTTTTTTAGTTCATTACTGATTTTTGTGACACAAAGAGCTGAAAGATGAAGGTCTGCTTAAATGTGTTGAATTAGCTCTTAAATGAATTATTTAACAAATTCAGAAATTACTAAATGCTTTTAAATAATCCTCAGTTAATCCATAGTTAACATTAGTAATCTTGAACAATTTCAGTCTGGAGATAATATTTTATCTGCAATAACAGCATTCTGTCTCCAACTTTCTTTAGTATATAGAAAGTTAGCAAGTGACACTGAACATGTTGGCAATGTGGGTAAAGAGTAAAAAAACATAAACTTAGCAAAATGTCACCAATATTTCCAAAAAAAAAATTAAAGCTTACAATGTGCAGATTGCCTGTTTGTTTGTTCAGTTTCTCTAAATATGTGACTAATGTTATCAATCAGAACTCAGAATTTTAATTCATAAAGTAATTTCTATGAACTCCAGACACAAAATATTTAGATAAAAGTTAAATTGTTAATCTTCAATCAAATTTGAATGTTTTATTACCTATTCATAAAACTGCATTAATATAGTTTGATGTAAACTGAATAGAAATGATCAAAACATGAAGTTATTAGTTTTTTTTGTCTTTTAAACTGCAGAAGTGTTGGCTAACTATAAAACCCCCCCACTTCCTGTTATAATTCACAGACAAAACAACAACTATAAAACAGGCAAGTTTAAAGACAGTAAAGATTGTGAAATAGAAGTTCTATATATATATTTAGAATTAACTTAAGTTGAACTATTAGTACCTAAACATGCCCTTCAAAGTAATGTTTGAATTGTTGCAGCTTCCTTTTTGACAAGGAAGATGAAATCTGACGGTCAGTTCATCGCACTTTTCTCCCCAAAAACAAATTCTTCTGAATCAAATCATCTGCAAGTCACTGACACATGATGTCTGGAGACGGCTGACTGGGCAAGGAGTCACATGCTCCTTTCACATGTCTGAATCCACCTTTTCCTCTCATCTTTTCTTCTCACTTCTCCTTATCCTCTGCAGCGCGTGTTTCCACACAAGCTGTCAGGGTGTCGGTGGCTGCCAGCTGTATCGGAGGCGGTGGTGAAGCGGCCGTGTCTGCGCCTCCCTCTGGCGACCATTACCACTGCGGTCATCATTATCGCGGCGCTGTTTAACCTGGTAGGACAATGTTCACAATTTGGGCTCCGAGTCAAATCAGGTTGGCTTGTCAGTCAAATTTAAATTCTTATTTCATCTCTTAGCAGTGCTTCCTTTTCCATAAGGACATGGAAACTGATGGCGTAGAGACTGATGACTTCTCACTGCCTGTGAGTGGAGGATTTGTTAACTATAATTTGTGTTTTAGTTAGTCCCATGGAGTGTTACTGTGTCGATACATAAACTTGGGGAAACGCAACTCATCCCAGATATTCAGTGTCGCGCCCAAGTGTTTAACCGCCTTGAACTTTTCCAACTAGTTTTTGTTTAACAGACCAACACGAAGTGGTTCATATTTCTCGAAGGGAAAAGAAAATGACCTATGGTTTCGACAGAAAAGTGTGGTGTGCATTTTTATTCTGACCCCTGGTTCTACCTACCTTTCACTGCAGCTCCAGCTGCAAGACATTTGAGTGTGTGTAGAGACTATATTTGTTGCTCGTTTTTTGTTTTTGCCAAATAGCTCAACCTTAAAAAGATTAGATGTGAAGTATAAATAATCGGTCTCGAGCCTTTTGCAGACTCCAACAGGTTTTCTGTCAGGATTGCCATGCGTTTACTTGCATCCATCAAGTCTGACCAGTTTCCTCATCCCTGCTGATTGGGATGCTCCCTTCACAACCCAAATTATTCACAGCTTTGTGTTGGTCTGTCAAGTCAAATCCTACTTAAATACATTAAAGTTTGTAGTTGTAACAGACAAAAAGTCCAAGGAGTCTAAGTATTTTTGCAAGGCACTGGAATTATTACTTTATTTATGATAAAGGTTTGCAGGATTAAATGAAAGTTTCCTGTATTGGACATGTAAATTATTTTCTAGATAATTGTTTTAGTTGTTTGCATTTAAACATGACCGATATTTTTTGTGCTAGACTTGTATTGCCTGTATGATGTATGTCCCCTTTGTCCTCTCTGTCCCTCAGTACTCTGTGTGCTGCTGGAGCCTGTCGCTCATTGCATGCGGAGTCTTTCTGCGAGTGAGCTTAGAGCTCAAAGTGCTCTTCCTCCTTGTTGCATCCATCTTGTACCACTACATCATCTTCAGCCTTCTTGAGAACCGCTTCATGAAGTTTGAAACCTCCTCCCGATACTACAACGGATTTAACTGCAGCGAGTAGGTCAAAAATTATGAAGCATATTTTATTGGAGTAAGACTGTCAGAGACGTTTCCTTTTACTTTGCTAACAGAGATGGACAAAGTTTTTGACTCGTAAGATTACATTTCATCTGGCTTTAAACCATGTTTGTTTTCTTAAAGCTTGTAAATTTTACAGTTTGTGTTAAACTGTTCTGAAAAAATACTCATAATGTCATTCTGAACAATTTATTCCTGAATGTATTCCTGAATGAAGATTTGCCATTTTTGTTCTGCAGGATGACAAACAACACAAATAACACAAACTCAGTGGATTGCACTGGCTTTGTCAAAGACCTCCAGATTATGAGCGGCATCGACATCATACTGTTTCTAGTCACCATGCTCATTATATCGCTCCAGGTAGGATATTTTTCTGCTTTCGTCGCCTTCCTCTTGTATCCCCAGCAGTTCCGGCAGAAGAAAACCGAACGCATTAACACCCACACTACTGCTGCATTTTGTAACATCACTGCGGGTCTGCCTCCTAGAACGACAACTGCTTTCGGCAGGACTTCCAGCTCAAGTACAAGAACCGCACGGAGCAGGACGAGATTGAGACGAGGGAGAACCTGAACCGTCTGCTGCTGGAAAACGTGCTGCCTGCCCACGTGGCAGCACTGTTTGTCGGTGAGAACAAGAAGAACGAGGTGAGATTTTTTTTTTCAAGGCATTTCAGCTGAATCCTTCAGGTTAAGCCATCTGGTTGCTAGGCACTAGATGATAATTGATGCAGAGGAAGAAAAATACTACCAGTGAAACGCCGTAATACAAGTCATTCCGAAACTCTGAATTCAGAGGTTTCTGATTCTGCAGATTGTATTTTAGTGTTTTTATATTTGAAGATGACAAGAATCCAGTAGTTCCTGTTTGGCTTTAGGCAGATTAAACCTACTTTACATTCATCGATTCAATGTCCTCAGTGAAACATACAGCTCTACTCATCCAGCTCATGGGGTTTTCGCGTTACTGCTGATATTAATGCTGCTTTCTCAGAAAATCTGAGCCTGAAGCCAGAGTAGCTTCTGCTCCGTCGTTGGGTCCGGCGTCTCTCTTCTTCCTCTTGAACTACACCGCTTAGATTCTGTGGAGCGCTCATGCGTGTTTGTTGGCTAGTAAATCACCATGACACAATGGTCATTAAAGCAGGAATGGATAGTTTTGGCAGAGTGAGCAGGTTCCAAGACCAACTGGAAACAAATCAGCATCAGGAGAGGGAAGTTTGATCTACCCAAGGGATCTATCTGTATTGGTATTGGACGTGGTCATGCATCAGCAGATAACACGGCTCCTCAAATCATCACAGATTGGAAACGTCTCTCCAACATCCCAAAGCAACTAGGATGTTGTGCCTCTTGTGTCTTAATTTATCTCATAATTAAATGAAAAGTTTACTTTGGTCTGAGAAGAGGACGTTGGACCACTGAGTTGGGGTGCTTTGACCGTTGCTTCTGCTTCAGAAGATGCTTAACTCGTTAATTTGCTGTGGCTATCCCTGTTACTTGTCAATCTTTACTTTTATATCTTTTTTGCTTCCACTCAACTTTCCATTAATATGATTGGATAAAACCTTTTGTATCGGTTACCCTCCTTGTGGAAGATGTTAATAAATGTCTAATAGAGAACTGTGAACACAATATTTGGCCATAAAATGACATTTCTGTGTTAAAGTCCTTTTGTTGGCCATATGTGATGGTCAAATTTTCACAGATGGCTTATTTCTGAGTTTTATCAATGTAGTTAACTGGAATTAATGTCAAATACATCACAGTTTGTAATAAATCACTACGACATAAGCTTCATATTACACACCTGTATATTAATAGGATTTAGCTCATAACAATGAATTATCCTAAAGTTTTTTTTAGCAAAATGATGAGACTGAAAAAAAAACCAATCTTTTTTTTTTTTTTTTTTTTTTTTTTTTAACAGGACCTGTACTACAAGTCTTATGACTGCGTCTGCGTGATGTTTGCCTCTGTGCCGAATTTCAAAGAGTTTTACACCGAGTGCGATATTAACAAGGAGGGCTTGGAATGCCTCAGGCTGCTCAATGAGATCGTCGCCGATTTTGATGAGGTCAGGAGAATAAAAATAGAAAAGACATGCTTTCCTGTTACTATCACCATCCATCACATCTTCCTTGACGTGCTAATTATCTAGACCTTTGATATATGCAGGGGGAGAAAAACAAAAACATGATTAAAGGTGAACATTTCTCACTTGTTTTCCTGTAATCCTCCAGCTGCTCTCCAAACCAAAGTTCAGTGGTGTGGAGAAGATCAAGACAATTGGCAGCACCTACATGGCGACGGCGGGGCTTAGTGGGCCGAATCATCAGGTGGGCTTGAGTAGCGCTTCAGCTCCGGGTCAGGCAGGGGTCAGACGAGCTGTTTCAAAGCAGGCTCTGCTCGTGCTTGAAATGTTGTGGGTATTGAGCTGATCCTCCTGCGTGTTTTCAGGACATAGAGAAGCAACAGGCCCAGATAGGAATCATGGTGGAGTTCGCCATTGCCATGATTGGCAAGTTGGACGTAATCAACAGACATTCCTTCAACACCTTCAGGCTTCGAGTGGGTGAGTGTGCACAGCAGCTGGGCAGCCGAAACCTCTATTGACTGTATGCAGCTACACCATGACCTGGCCGGTCTCCTTAGTTACTCTACACATGATTGGCGTTTATGTCCTGCTTTTACAGTCTGATCGATAGGTTATTATTTTACAGACTGCTTATCACAATGGACCTGCTTTTCCAGCATCGTGTTACTGGGACTAACCTCTCCACATTTCTTCATGTTAAAGCCATGAATCACAAATTTACTCCGCTGGGATTTTATATGAAAGGCCAACACAATAAATTGAATCACGCACTGGAGGGAGTACATACTTAATTTTCAATTTTTTTTGTAAAATTTCAAAATCAATAATTGCGGCGTGTATTTGTATTCAGCTGTCTTTACTCTGAGACCCCTAAATAAAGTACCGTACACGAATTGCCACAGATGTGTGATAGAGAACATCAGTGAGCAACACCACCGTGAAGGTCATGGGTCACAGCGGACAGGTCAGGGAGAGCGTTGTGGAAAAGTTTGAAGCAGAGTTTGACTTGAACACGAGATCACTAGCTTGGCAATTCAAATTATCACCCAAAAATGGAAAGAAGTGAAGCAGAAGTGCAAGCCTGTGTCTGGGCCAAGATGGCCGTGGTTGCACTAGAGGAGCTGCAGAGATTCACAGCTCACACACAGATAACTATCAGCCCTGACCTGGGCAATGTTGCTTTTAAGGGTGAAGTGCAAGAAAAGACACATTATGACATTAAGACTCCATGCTCTCTACTGTCTAGAGAGATGACTCTAATCAGATTAATTTGTCTTAAGTTTATAGAAATATTAACATTATTTAACAGGTGAAATAAAGGTGGGGAAAACATCTGTTGTGCCATTTCTTCATGTATAGATCTTAATTGAAAATATAGGGGTATCATTCAGGGAGGACAGATGAGGGGATAGATGCACATTTGTAACTAGAAACCAGAGTCAGAACTCTGACTTTTGTTAGAATGGGCCTTTGGATTTAAGGCCAATACAAGTTTTCTAGAGGAAATTATGGAATATGTCAGAAGATGAGGCAATCATTAGAGAAAGGTGAAAAAATGAAACTAAAATATTTTTAATTGTCCTAAATTATCAGGATTTAGAATCAGAAATCCAGTGGGTTGAATAAAACATGTTTACAATGGGATAGAGAGAAACAATCTGGGATAAATGCTGGAGCTTGAGTCCAGGTCTGTACAACAGCTCCATAAAGATGAAAGATAAAAAGACCTTCTCTGTGAAGTTTGTTATAATTGTGGATTTTAATAACGAGTCATTAACAAAAGAAAAATGTAAACACCAAGGCTCCATCCTGTAGATCTTATCCTTCAACTGTTAGAGGGGAAAGTTGGAACGTGGCCCGTTTTAGTCCAGGCCTCAAAGAATTCGCCAAAAATAAAAACCCACCACCTGTGACTGTGTTTCATGATTACGTTGGAGTAGCTCTAAATTACTTTAGAGGGCTTTAAATTATATAGTGAATCTAATATCCAAAATGGGTTAATTTAATTTCTGTGGAAAATTGTGTCTGTAAGTCATAAAAGTTTTCATTCCTTTTTTTTTATCGCATTATATCAGTCCTGTTTCAAGCTATGTACATAAATGCAGATTCATGCATGCATAGTTTTTAAACAGCAGTTTGCCTGGGTTAGCTGCTGGGAGCTACAGACTCCTCAAAAGATAGTATCTGAATAAAAGACTGCACTAGATCAATTTGTTCTGATGAAGGAAATCTTTCTAGTTATCACGATTAAAAACGAACCTGCAGCACAACACACCTCTGGTAATGAAGGAACAATTTTGTGTTTGCATTCTTCCCTTGTGACTTTCTTTTCCTACTTGTAATGTGATAAGATACGGAAATAAAACAAATCTTTTTTTTTTCTTCCCCCCCCCCCCCTCTCTAAGGAATTAATCATGGCCCAGTGATTGCTGGAGTGATCGGGGCGAGGAAACCTCAGTATGACATCTGGGGCAACACAGTGAATGTAGCCAGCAGAATGGAGAGCACTGGAGACATGGGGAAGATCCAGGTTGGTTTCAGTATGGCTTTGCTCGTTTTTGTGTTTTCATGCCTCTTTCATAAAGCCCAGATTCCCGGAGCGACCAACTCGTAACTTCCCGGTAAACAGATTCTCCCACATCAGCTCTGGGTCTTTTCAGTTCCTCCAGAGTTGACATGGCTCTCATGGTTGCTTCTCTGGTTAATGCTCTCCTAGTCTTTATTTTAACTTCATGTCCAGTTTATTTTTTAAAACCTGGCATATTGTTCAACAACCACGTTAAGGGGTCTGAAGTCTGTGGCTCTGGAGCAGCAAGTGGCTCTCTGGACCTTCCAGTATGACTCTAAATAACTTTGGCTTAACTACAACTACTGTTTTTACATGTAGAAAAAATGCTGGTTTTAGTAATTGCATAGAATTTCCACAAGAGAATGAGACTAAAAATACATCAAATTTATTTGTCACCGAGTTGGAAACTGTGGTAATGTAAATTCCCTATAGAAGAAAATGTATGTATTGTTTATGCAAAAATAGAAATAAAATTGTGGTCTTTTAAATAACACATGAAGAAAAACCACACGCTAAAGACTGTGGTTGTGTGAACGTTTTTAAATGAACGTAGATTTAAATCGGAATCATGTCTAATCGAACATTTGGTCTGCATACAAATGCCTCTCTCAGCTTCAGCTGTGACTTTTTGCTCCTTTTAGGTAACAGAAGAATCCTCTCAAGTGCTGAGGAAGCTGGGTTACTCTTGTGAGTGTCGAGGATTCATCAACGTCAAGGGGAAAGGGGAGCTGAAAACCTTCTTTGTGTGCACTGACACGAGCAAACAGCTAGGCATCGGGCTGAGTTGAGGCCGGGCCGTCACAGCCAGCAGAACTGGATACAGACTTGTGTTACAGAGTTTACGGACTCCTGCACATCACAGGTGTCAGCCTGGCTGTAATGTGCGTTCCTGTGATGCCGTTGAAAGGAAGAAAGAAAACGTCACTGCTTCGTTGTGTGGAAGACACACGTGGGACCATTTAGTTAAGAGTTAGAAGACGACAGAGACGGCTGCCGACAACGGCCGCCATCTTTTTCTATTCACAATAAAGAAAACAGTGATGTCATGTAAATTTTTTTTTGTTTGTTTCTAACCTAATGTGATGAAAATGAAGTTATGTATTATTTCTATTTTATTCTTGCAGATCTTTTAGATGTTGACTTTAATAAAAAAAAAGCATTATATAAAATTATGCTTTATTGGAGATAATTAGGTTTATTATCTAATTAGGGTCACATTTGTGCCCCAAAATAACTTTTGTTGAGAATTTGCAGAAATTAAAAATCCAAGTCAAGAAATTAAAATTCTGAAATTCACCTACTTAAAAAGTGATTGATTATTCTACATGATAGACATGACACATGTCAGGTATTCAGGTTGAGCTGTTTGAAATGAAAACTGTTTCTTGCATATTCAGGTAATGGCAGCTTTCCTGCCTGGTAAAAAGCTACATCTTCACCCCGTTACAGACAGAAGACACAACGCTGTGTACGTTCAGGTAGAACTCCTTATGCTCACATTCCTTGGTTCCAGCTGTGCAGTTTGACCACTCCAGCAATTTACAGATTCAACAAGAACTGTGCTGAATGTATTCCATTATTTTTGTTTATTCCACTTTGATAAAGGAAAAGAAAAAACTATTCTGCTGCCTTTTGATTTCCATGTGTGCTGCGACAGGTGGGAAATGTTATGCATGTCCTCAGCTGTGTGATTTAACAACCTGCCTGCTGATTTTTATTTTTTTTTTCTTGGCAACCATAACACTGTCGGCTCCTCTGAATCCGTCTCGTGGCCTTGTCATCTGAGACCAACATCTCGTCTGTAATTGCTGTTGCATAATGTTGTGCTGGCCTTTCTGTGAACAAATGTGACATTGACTTTTTGTACAGTTACAGAATGTAATAAATGTTTTCGTAAGTCTGTTGTTTGACATTTAGAATTGGAAAAATTTTAGACAAGGCTTAAATAAGAAAAAAAAGGTTTATTGATTGAAATGCACACAATAGTCAGACAAAAAAAAAAAGCACCGTTTGTACAAAACTTAGGTTAATAAACTTAATGAGGCTGGCTGGAATGTCATTTCACTGCGACAAGGTGGCCCATGTCTGGACAGGTGGATGAGGTCTCCATCGGTTCACTCGTCTCATGAACTGAAAGCAGAAAGAAAACCATTATGTGTGGTTTTTCTTTAATATAGGACATAGTGCACCATAAACAATCTGTCTACAATTTTTTATGTGAAAATCACGTGGAAGCAGTCAGTAAGAGCCCCAAGGTTTCAGCAGTTTTTCAGAAATTATAAGATGTTCCATTCACTTCAATGGGGCCCAACATGACTGCAAAAAAGCTGAATATTCCATAAAACGTAGGAGATGTCAATACCAAAAGACAGCTGTAATGTTCTGAATGAGCGGAATATGGTAAAAGTTGAATGAGTGAAATAGTACAAAGTATGCAGATGTAAAGTGGCAACAAGGGAAGGAACTCGAGTGTTAATGGCTGCAGTGTTCAAACTAATAAAAGCAGAACAGTGAGGAAAAGGAAAATTAAAAGGAAGGACACAAAGGAATGACGAGAGAAATGAGAAAAGAAAAAAACCTAAAAAAAAAAACAAAAGTACACAAGAAAGAAACACAACTTTTAGAAAATAGAAATCAAGTAAAATAAACATACTTTTCCAAGATCTATTTACTTTTTTTTCCACACTGAAGCACATTCCTTCCAGTTCCAGGCTGTAGGATAAACCTCGGCTACAGTTCGGGTGAGTTAAGACAGTTTACCTGTTGTGAGGTCTATGAGGGGTTCAGGCAGCTCTGGGGGGACGGTGATGCCCATGGCCTTCCTGATGCCGTAGATGCTGCTGACGTCACATGGGGCCACTTGACCTGTCAGCTCTGTCAGGTTTCCTGTAACTTTCTCAGCTGTGTGGGAAGCATAAGAAGTAAGACAGCAGAAGATTATGAGCCAATCACAAAGCAGAGGAAATAAAGGGAATTCATACTGTTTATTTTTGAAGTTATTTAAACCTAAAGCCAAGGGATTTTTAGTTATAAATGATTTCTAATAAAAAGGTCACACTATTCGCTCACACAGAAAGCAGCACATCAAAGGAAAATGCCTCATATCCCTGGGAACTGGGGGCCCCAGTGACTTGAATCAGACCACTGTCTAACCACACCTGTGTTGGATGAATACTGACGAGGTAAATGGAGGGTTGTTGGAGGTCTACAGCTGGTGGTGAGACCCGAGTGCGGGAACAAAGGGGCCCATGCAGCGAGAGGCTCTTACCCAGCTCCAGCTCCTTGGCAGTCGGGGCCAGCAGGCAGATCATGTTAGGCGGCTGCTTGGCACTTAGGCGCTCCCTCTGTACTTCCTGCAAGTTACGCAGCAACTTTGTAGTTTCGTCCAACTTCTGCTGGAAGTGCAGGGCGTCTGTAACAGATAGAGGAGGGTCAGCGCGGAGACTCTGTTAGCACTTCCTCTCGGCTCCTTCTGTTACGTTTGGGTAACCCCCGCAGAAACGGGTTACATTTACATAACACAATGAATCCTTTCATTCTGAATCCTGACAGCATCCCGGTCAAAAACTAACAGTCTGAGATAGAAGTAAATGTATGACAGAGTGAAGAAAAGTCTATTGGTGCCACATTTATTCATTATAATTCATTTACAGTAATTGCATCAGTGTTATTTGCATTAAGTTGAAGCTGCACTTTTTGAGTGGCCTTTTGGTTTTTATGAGAAATATGCAGCGTCTGGCAAAAGTTTTCTTACTCTACAAACAATTTCTCGATTCAAAGCCACAATTTTCAGTGTATATTATAAGGATTTTATGCGGTAGACATACACTAAGTAGCAGATTATTATGAAATAACAAAAGGATACATCCAGTTTCAAATATTATGATCAACATGAGTTCATCCTGTTGACTGCCCTCAAAATCAACCATGCTGATTGGCATCATGTTTTTTATTCCATGTTACAATTTTTCTCTCTTTCGCCCTACGCTTTTCTGTCATCATATCTTGCCTTCATAGTGCACCAGTAATTTTTTATTGAGAAGTTGACACTGCTCGGTTATGCAGCTCAACTGACTGAGCCCCATTAAGATGAAAACTTAAGGAACTTGTCAGGTGTATATATTTCCAAACAGAACTGCTATAAAGTGTATTTTGCATCACACACCAGACTGTTTGAACTACTTCTCTTTCCCGTTTTGGGAAAAGCTGCCATCTTTGTTTTCTGTATCAACTGGCTCTGCCTAAGGACAACCAGCAGCGTCCTCTTCTGGTTGGAGGTCAAACTACAACAGCAGTCTAAGAGGAATTAATAGTTAATGATTGGAGGTAATTTTAATCTAATAAATCATTAACCAACAATGAATCGTAAGTCGATTGTTCGCTTCCCTACCACAGTTATACTTTGTTGTACCAGGAGTTAATTTTCTTGTTCCAAATGTATTCTGTTGCTTCTATAAACAAAGAACTGAGGACTTTACCCCCAGAGAGTTCCTCAGCCACATCCAGGCTTTCAGCAGAACGAGGGACGTCCAGCTTGGCGGATGAGTTGTCCTCGGCTACCTGGGACAGACAGAGGGGGAAAGTCAGATTAGAAAATGCATTCCTCCCTGAACAGGTGATGTGCCAAGAGAACATCAAGGCTTTTTTAAGTCTCTGTTTTTTTTTTTTTTGTTTTTTTTAATGGAGATGCTTCTTCTCTGATCCAATAAAAATCAAACCTAATCAAAAGCTACAACGACCGAGAAGGGGATGAGTGTAACCTGGAGAGCAGCCAAGAACAGCAAACAGACAGTACAGAGAGTGGCTCTGTGTCTGACACTGGGGCCAGAGCTTCGGTTTCCTCTGCTGCTCTTAGGAGCGATTGAGCTCTGCAGCCAGCGGGGCCGAATGTGCTGAAGGAAAACACAACCCCCTCCGATTTCTCTAACTGCGGACTGCGAGCGAGGAGCTCTTGAAGGGAAATGTTCTTTCCATGTGTGGATGGATGGCAGTTAACGGCGGGCCCCTGCTGTGTTGACACAGCTGGTTGGTGCAGAAACCATCAGCGGAGGCCATCTATAACACAAATCAAATGAAGGCTCCTCATATGGGGTGTAATGCAGACACACGTGACGGGCTTTCCGCCGAGCAGCAGCCCAGCAGGAGCAGATGAGGATGAGTGGTTCCGGTTTTGTGTTACATTCGTGTCATTCTACACTTAATGTCCATTTCCATTTCTCCTGCTGTGTTAAAAACACAGTGCACAGAAGCGGCTCCAGATTAAAGACAGACTCTCACCTCCACGCCACTCTTCTTCTCCTGTCTGCTTCCTGGCTCCTCTGGCTGCTGGACAAATACGAGCAACAGAAAAGCAACATTGCCCTCAATTCTGTGGGTTAGGGAGCTGGTAATAGGATGTGATAATAATGGCTGCTTACAGGCTCGGTTTCCTTTAGACATCTTGAATGCTCTCCATTGGTCATCGCATCCAGAAGACTGTCACCCATTTTGTACACGTACTCATCAGATTTGGCTAGGAACTCCGACAAGCTGCCAGAAACACAAAAACAATCTTCAGTTTGTAAACTTCACAACTGCTAACTAGTTTGTTAACAATTTGCTGATAAAACCTGCTGAGAAGTTGATTTCAAAACGACTTAAACTTCCCATAAAGATGAATCCTCCACGCAGGATTTCGTGGACAAGTGAGGGCATGTTGCTAACTAGTCACACATTTTCAATTCATTCACTTTTCCGGGGAAAGAACAACACCTTCCCTGGAAAGTGACAGACCCAGACAAACCGCTGGACAAAGTCAGAAAGTGAATATGCAGACATTAACATCTGAGCACATAAAGCTACGTGAAGCCAAAACCACACATGATGGATGATAATGTATCTCAGTTAACCTCCCACATTGGATAACTTAAACAAACAGGCCGTATTTTACTCATTTCATTGCCTTGTTCTCAAACATTGAGGTATTTTAATGAGATTTTGTGTAACAGAACACAGAGAAGTGCATTCTCGTAAGAGCAACCGAAAGAAAAATGTGGATTGAAAAACCTGAGACATGAATCTGTATTCATTCCCTTCTGACCAGTAACCAGTATACAGACCCATTCAATAAACTATAATATTATTGAAAAACCCATTTAGTATAGGAACTTTATCGTTAAGCGAAACAGACGCAGATGGCTTTGCACTTACTGTTACATCAGACCAATAAAAAACAGAACTGTAGACTTAATGAAAAGCATGTTTAATGTCTGCTTAAAGGTTCTTATTTTCAAAGGGCACTTTTAATCTGACAAACGAGACACATCGGGACGCATATTATCATTTACTGACTGTATAGGCCAGAGGTCTGCAATCTGCAAGTGGCTCTTAATAATTTGGATTCAGAAAGTGCAGAACCAACATAAAAAATAATAGAAATACAAAAGCAGATTTAGCAGTCCTTTTTCATTTTTTCCATTAAATAAATCCTGCATTAAATTTCCAGAACAGAATGACACAAGTATCACTGGAAACTGTTCTTGTTTCAAATATTTCCCACAAGTAGAAGGAAATGTATCAGTCCTCTTTGTGTAATGTTCTTTTTTTAGTTTTAAAACTTAAAAACAGATACAACATGGCAGCTCTTTAAAAATGACCACAAAACTCTTAGGAAATGTATTTTTATAATAAAATTAAGCTGTATTTTTACAAAGTCTTAACAAAAATGTTAAGTTTTTGGTAGCTGGATTGAGAGCAATAAAAGCTTTCTGCTACTACAAAAAAAAAAAAAAATCAATAAAATAAATTAATTGAGTGTGAAAAAACTGGTTTTGGCAGGGCAATATAACTATAGGACACCATTTTATTAAACCTTCATACTTTTTTAATGTCAAAAGAAAAAACATGTTATCTATTATAGTGGCTGCAGCCTATATTTTGTCTGATGAAACAAAAACAACAGTCTCCTCGCGCCTTAATCCCCCCTGCTGAAACACCCGGCCTGCTTTAACTGATCAGCTGACCTGCCGAGTTAATATGAGGTGGGATTTCTGGGTCACTAAGCAGTCAGTATTTGCTCTGTTCCCTGACATAAGACAAAGAAAAACGTGTGAACATCTTTTGTTGGGACGCAAGTCGTGCCCTGTAAGCTGAAAGCGAGCTAACAAGCCTTATGTAACTAGACTATTAGCAATCTGGTAAAAGGAAGGGATAGGACCACCAGTTCCCATGATGCATTTGGGTTTAAGAGTCAGCCTATGGTGATGACAGTGTTTGCTCAAAAAGACAGAAACATCTGGGCTGCAATTTCCTGTTAGAAGTGACTTGAATGGGACATTGTGGCATCTGCTGATTCTCACTGGTTATGCTACAGAGATTGAAACACGAGACATTAAGTGTCCATTTCGGAAATTAGATGAATACATGAAGACTTAATTACAAATGATTACCATCTTCCCTTTGGCACAAAGTAGTTCTCCTTTGAGCAGACTCTGAACTTTGGAACTTTGCTAACCTTTTTTTTCATAAAACAAACCAACAACAGAAGGTCCCATTCATGTATTGTATTAAACCTGAGCTGTACTGTGAGACCTGAGGGTCAGGTTGTGTCTGCAGCTGTTGGCTAATCTCTGCTAGTCTGGATAAAGTCAAAAAAAAAAAAAAAAAAGGGGGAACATCTGGCCAGGAGTCAGTGAGGAATGCCTATAATGACGTTGCCAGTAAATCCCACTGCGCCTGTGGTCGCGCTGCAGCATACCTGTCTGAGCCCTGCAGACTGGACTCTTCTCCGTAGAACGAGTAGATGAGGTCCGAGTCGTCCTTGCTGACGTTGGCGAAGCTGGAGTCGTACGCCGGTGCGTAGGATGTGAACGGGCCGTAGCTCAAGTAGGACACTGTGAAGAGTTTGTAACGCATCAGAAATCTCTCTGTCAGCAGCTCAGGCGATACGAGGTGAGATGAGCTTGAAGCAGCTCGTTTACCTGGAGTAACTCTGTTCCTTTTGTCCTCCCTGAAGCTCTGCAGGCTGTTCACGCCGTTCTGCAGCCGATTGGACATCATGACCAGTTTCACTGGACAGTAGCCAACGTCTGAGCAGATGACATTTAACCGTTGCTTTTATTATTAGAAGATCTGCATTAATGTGTTCCAAAAGCAAGACCGTATAAATATTAAATGTCTTACACAATGATTGTTTTTGCACTGGCAGTCTAACATTTATTGGTTCCCCTGGTAAATATTAGTAAAAAATTATATATATCCTTAAAATGTCAATGCAGAAGCATAATCTCTCACCAAATTAAAACCTGGGAAAACTTGATGATAAAAAAGAAATGCACTTTGATTGGAATACTGTAGGGAGCAAAATGGGCCCTGGGCATTGCAGAGATTTTACTGTACTTAAGTGTGCTTTTTCCACACATTCTTTCTTCGTGCAACTCCACACCCACCTGGAGTGTTTGCTGTGTACGAGCGCAGTCCGAGTCTCATCTGACCAATTCAGATAACTCTAGTTATTGTCCTACTCCACAGACATACATTTGTGATGGTAGGACAGCCAAAGCTCTTTTTTTCTGAAAACAACACCTATTTAGAGAAAGTACAAAGCATCTCATGGTTGCTATGGAGACCAGACAACAGCCTTCTTTCGTGTGGTTCTCCAACAGTGAGCTTTAAAGATTTGTTTTACTCACCCTACTCCATTTTCTCACTGGGAGTTATATCTCAGAGAAACAGAGTCAACATTTCTTAAAAATTGGCCTCGGTTACATTTCTTTTAAACAGACTGCTACAGATACCACTTTAAATATTTCTGCTTCAAATTGTTATTTCTTAATTTGACACAGTTTGTTCCCCACTTTCCTTAAAAGGTTACATTTTTCAAAGATTGTTATACTGCAATAAAAGAACAAGTTATTTTAAGATTTATTGGCAAACCATCTTTACTAGGTTTGCCAATAAACAAGGACCAAACTTTCTGTGACAGATTGACATTGTTTGTACCCCCAGGTGACGGATCGGCTGGGTTGAGGACGGCGAGAGTCGTGGAGCCATCAGACTTCCGCCTTGCAAACTCCAACTGTAAGACAAATAAATTATCACTCTCTCATAAAAAAAAACGCCAAAAACATAAATAGTAATATACATTTTCCAAAATACAATAATTTAACAAAAATATGTGTCGTCACAAGGTTAATGTTATGGATTATTGCTGAACTGATGACTTTTGAATGATCTGCAGCATCTTTTCTTGTCACACTGCCAGCTGAAGAAATGAATGCTTTTAAAGGAAGACAAATTAGCTGAAATAAAAAAAGCTTTCCCGCGAATTCTTGCTTCTTACATCGCACTGCACCACTCTGTTCGACAGCTTTCCTCCAGACTCCTCAATGACCTTGCGGATTTCCTCCAGCTCTTTCTCGGCCTTTGCCGCCTCGTCCTTGGAGTCTTTGTCTTGTCTGCAAAGGAATTTCAAATTGAAGAGGTGAGGATGAGACAATTTGACAATGAGTCGATATTTTTGGAGCAGCAGCAAACGGCGACAAACAATAATGCAGGAAGGAAGTCTGCGTATTTAAACGCTGCTTTTGTTACACTCTTCATCCATTTGATTCGATTCCCTGACGTCAACAAATGTCATCAAGATGCAACAGGCTCATAAAGATTGTTGTGGACATGGTGAGTCTTCATGCAGCAAAAAAGAAAGAAGCTAAATTCAAGAAAAATATGTACAGCAACAGGAGCAGACACGTCCTAGCTTGCCATCGGGCATTCCTCACATTCTCATTATGCAGCTCTGCAGTAAAAAAAACCCAAACTTTACGCAGTGACTGAGTGGGAATGCTCTCATAAACACACAACATGCTGTTTCTGATTAGTCTTCTTAGAAAGCTAACAATATTTCACCCTTCACTCAAAGCTTATGCATCTTTTACACAGATATTTAAAGGTCTAATGTGTCGAGTTGCAGGTTATCAGTGGAAGGTGTGACGTTGGCAAGTTGAAGCACCTTGGAGTGCTGGGCGTCTGGGAGCGCTCGCTGCTCCCTGCAGCCATGGCTCCCTCCTTGCTCTGGTCTGAGCTGGTGACTCCTTGGTCCTCTGACTTCACCGGTTGTTTGGCAAAGCCGTCAAGGCCAGACATAAAATTTATGCTCTGCTTTAGACTGTCCAGCCTTTCCTATTGGAGGAACAACAACAAAAAACACTTAGTGGCCTAGAGAGGAAAAGCAAATGGGTAAAGAAAATAATTCCCTTTACTGTATGGTAGAAAAGTCCAGTTCTGGTGTCCTGAAAGTTTTAGCTGTGTGCTCACTTCGACACAGCTGACTCTAGTTGATTTACCGCTCCAACATGTTATCAAGCTCTGCACAGGTCTGTTAATTAACTATTAAATTGATGATGGTGTGTTGAATCGGTAACGGGCCTTTCCAGAAACAACACCACTGCAGTATGAAAAGTTCAGATGACGTTCTCTAGTGCCCTCATGTGTTGGATCAATGCAATATCAAGTCTACTTACTCAACTCCCTTTTGTCTCTAAAGGAAACACACAGCTATTATTGGATATATTATAAAGCTGTGTTCCTCACCATCTACTTCACTTCGGATAATTTTCCTACCAGGTTAATCTGTTGAAAGAGAATTTAAATAAAAGTTTTTCTACTCTAAATAGTCTTGCAAGTCTCTGTCGTGTTCATCTGAAGACTCTTATCACAAAACAAACCCTGGTTTTCTAACATGAGCTGATGTTAGAGGATGTACTTATTCTGGCTGTACAATTTTGGACTGAAATCCACGGGGTAAAGGAAAATACAGACACATTTCTATGAGGAGACTCGTACCTGGCTCAGGATCTTCATTCCAGAGTATAACAGTTTTCGAGCTGCCTTATGGTAGATTGTCTCTGGTTTGTTGTAAATCATGGCATTCTCACACATAATTCTGAAGTCTGCCTACAGCAACAACAAATCCAGCACCAAGCATTAGACAAGATATGAAAAAAATATATATATATTTAAGCAACAGGTTCAGCACCTTGCAAGAATTGTGTATTTCATTCATAAAATAAAAGATACTTGGAAAATTCAAAGAGTTAAGAATCTTTTCTGACAGTAAAACATCTTGTGGAGTTGTACGTCTGATCTCTGGTTTACCTACGCACTTACTTTGAGTTCGTCTAATGACTGATAGAACTCTTTCTTGACTTTGTCCTTCATTGTACTGAAGTCCATCGGGCGTTTAATAATTGAAGAGTAACCAGGTGCAATGAGGTCGGTCACCGGAAATGCAAAGAATGCATTGGGGTCTTTCCTGCAGTGTAAACACATTTCATTCACATATGAACCAAAGCATAGACAAAAACAGATACATGCAGACAGAAAGGGTGATGACTGGGGTTCTCAGCTCTGTGAGGGGAGTTTGCTTATACATGCACAATAATTAATTAAAGAACACTTAGAACCATGTGCTGCACCTTTGAAGCTGCCTGATGAGCTGATTCAAAGCTTCCTGCAGAGGTGTCTGCTCTTTTTCTGCAAACACGGATGTCAGATGGATATTAAAAAATACTTAGAAGCTTTGAGAAAGAAAGTTGGAATAAAGTATAGACATTTTGAAACTACCTTCCAGTTTATCCAACTCTGAACGAATAGGAGTTCTGCTCTGCTCTTTGTCTTCTTCCCCATCTGCATCATGTCCCTTCTTCTTTTTAGTCGTCTAACATGAACAGAGACAATATTCGCCTTCATAGCAGCAAGTCCATTTGCAAGGATAATCATCTCCTACGGTCGTGGCCAAAAGATTTGAAACTAACAGTTTTGTTTTTCATAAACTACAACATTGCTTGAAGGTTTCATGGTCAGAAAAGTTTAAATTAATCATTTTTTTTATTATCATTTTGGATCCCCACTTTTCACAGTTTCAAATGTAAACTGAATGACATGTATAACACCAAAACTTGGCCTTTCAAAACACTGTTGTTTTCTGAATTATTAACCTACATACGCCATGATTTCTGCACATTTTCAAGACAAAATTTCCTACCTGCCCAGGTTCAGATTTTCAGTTATCAATCCTTGGAAAAAGAAATGACTGGATGCATTGAGATGGACAGATTAATGGCTATAATCTTTAAGTCATAACGCAAAGGATTAGTTACAGAAATACAAATATTTGACCTATTCTATTTTTTCTCCATGCTTATCCAGGATTGGAAGATACTTAAAATGTGCTCTTCGAATCATGATGCTGATATAGTTTAAAAGTAAACTTTCAGTTTGTGAAAAACAAGATTTCTGTTTCCTTTGTTCTGTTCTGTACTCTTTCTTTAGTGTGTGTTTATATATATATATATATATGTGTGTGTGTGTGTATACTGTTTACCTTTTTCTTCCCTCTGTCTTCCTCTGGAGAGCCGAAGCTCCTGTCTTTATCTTTCTTCTTTTTCTTTTTCTTGTCTTTGGGTTTGTCGCTGTCCGCGGGTTGCTCCTCATAAAAAGTGTCCAGACTGGAACTTCCGGTCGTGACTTCGTTCCCGGACACCTTTAACACCAGCTTCAGCGGTCTGTCTCCGTATTCTGGGAGCATCAAATCAATAAGAGTCAGTGGGTCAATGCGTCTCAAAGAACCAACAATGTCTGTTCGTCCTGACAGCTCAGGGATGAAATGAACAGCTACCAGACAGGTAAGGCATGTTGCAACTCCTATTCAACCAACATATCGCTAACACTGTTTATAAACACAGACACATTCAGGAAATAGTCCCATAAATTAACGTAGCTGATAAATAGTTTCCGAGCTAACGCTATTATGTTGCTATCATAGCGGGAAGACAATTAATTCTACATATTTTTCAACAAAAAAGCTATAAAAATACTATATAAATAACACAACCAAAGATATGAACTAAAATACCTTCATATGCATGTTTTTCGGACTTGTGCTTTTTGTGCTTCTTGCCCATTGTTTGTATATTAGCCACCGGCTGCTAACTCTTCTCAGAAGACCGTGTTAGCGGAAGCATTATGGTGAGAGACAGCGGACTGCAGCGCCACCTGGCGGCAAGGCGGAGATCACACGCCGGTTTGCACACTATAGCAGCCAGGAGAGGGCGCTTCAGGCTTGGTATTAATGTCGATAGGCTTCACTCCTCACCTAATCCCGCTTTAATTTAAAATCTGGGATTTGTGTAAACCTACAGGAGATTTTGAACAAGGATAGACAACTATATTGCACATGTGCAGGACCTTGCAAAAGTATTTTTCAGACAGCTATTGGCCAAGCACTCCACAAATCCATCTTTTATAGAAAAACGGCAAAAAAAACAAACAAACAAACAAAAAAACAAAACAAATCTTAGACTTGTTCTCAGTCGCTTTGATGCATTTCTCACAACTAATAATCCCCACACGTCTTCTAATCAGTGAAAGCTGAGGTTCACTTGGAAGAAATTGTTCAATTTGCAAAATATCTTCAGGAAAGAATGACAAAAAAACTGCATGAAATTCACAGGGTTTGACAACTGGTCAGCCTTTTTATATGTGATGACTCAAGCAGCTCAATTAGTTTATAGGAAATTACTGTTCAGCATTTATAGGTAGTTAATTTTGAATTGATAATGTTGGAAACAACAGAGAATTGTATGGATGCATTCAATACATGTCCAATCAAGAATTAATAGTGAGGAAAATTGCTGTTCACAAGTGTTCTCCATTCGAATGGACTGAGCTTTTGCCATTTTACATCAAAAAAGACAAAAATTTCAGTCTCTAAATGAAATAAGCTGGGAGTAAAAAGAAAATAACCAATTATNAAGANATTAAATGCAGCTGTTTTGTCAGTTATTGATATTTTTTGTGCGGGTCATTGTAAAGTCAATTTTTCATGCATATTTTTGTTTTATTTTATCTGAACTCCAAATTCTAGAAAAGCATTTGTTTCAAAAGGAAACAAAAGAAATCCAGTAGAAGAAATAAACCGTTAGAAGAGAATAAAATGAATTTCTTAGTGCCCTAGATGAGTAACCTAAAGCAGTAGAGGTAGTGATAAGATTTCTGGCACAGTTTTACCCACATTAAAGGGACAGAAAGAAGGACAAGAGATGTCCCAGATGAAACCCATGAAAGTGTTTTAGATGGTTCTGTTTTTTTCTGTCTGTGTGGGAAGGGGATACGGTGCATAAAGGCTCACAACTTTTTAATAACAAAGACTATTTTTGCATTAATAAATAACCCATGGATTTGGAAAACACTGAAGGAATTTTAGTACAAGCAAGAAAATTCAAGAAGCAGAAAGAAACAATAATAATCAAAGGAACTTTCCAGAGAACTTCTCAGTTCACAGTCATGGAAATGAGCTCATCATTTCCATATTTCTTAATATAAAACAAGGTGTAAAAGCCTCACAAACTCCCCTCGTTTCGATGTGAGCATCTGCGTTCCTGCACCCTCCAAGCTCTAGGAAGTGTCATGAAAATTTCAGGGCTGCAGCACAGGTGTGAAATTGTCTTTAGGTAGCCTTTCTCTAATATTCCTGGTATGAAAGCAAACATGCGTTTGTATTGGTGGCCTTTTTTTATAGCTTTTAGTTGTAAATACATTCAGTGGATCATGTTTAAATTAGCCAGTGTAATCTCCAATGGCAGACAAATGACACTCTGTTGGATTTGTGTTTCGCAGGACTCTGTAGAGTCTGGAGCTTCCCTGCCTGTCTGTCTGCCTTGCGGAGCTGTTATGCTCTGTTAAATCGGCACATATTGTACTGGCTGATGAATGACAGATGTTTTATTCATGGAGGAAAGATAGTGTACATTCTTTGAAGCACATTCCAGGTTTCACGAAGAGGGTACAGGATGGGGGCAGACGGTTTGAAAGGAAAGAAGACTGCCTGAATTCACCATTTCAGCCATTCCTGCCTGCAGATGAAAAGGTGATTCTGACAGTCTGTTGATGCTTCAGTCTCGTATCTGGGCAAACCCATCCCCAGCAAATTATGTCTTGATCTGTGTCGCGAAGAATGTTTCAGACCGCATTCCTTACGCTCAGCTGGGACATCTGACTGGTGCTCTGATGAAGCAAACACTGGAAGAACAAATACAGTGCAATGCATTTCTTACCCCTTGAACTTTTTCTTGCTTTGTTTTGCCACCTTACAACCACAAACTTCAATGTGCTATATTGACCTTTCAACAGACAGACAAGCAGTAACTAGTGCAAAATTTCAAGGAAACAAATGCATTTTTTTTTTTTTTTTTACAAAGAAAAGTAATCTGAATAGCTTGGACAGCATTCAATTTTAAGTCTTTTCACACATTCTTAACTGGATTAATATCTGGATTTTGACTGGGCTATTGTAAAACATTGATATATTTTGAACTAAACCATTTCATCGCACCTCTGGCTGCATCTTTTTGGTCGTTTTCCTGCAGAAAGATGAGCCTCTGCCCCAGTCTCAACTCTTTTACAACTTCTAACAGATCTTCTTTCAGTTTTGCCCTGCTCATGACTTTCTCCATATTCCGATTAGTTCCGACCAACAAAGCATCCCACAGCATGAGTCAACCACCACCTTGCTGTCACATGCTGGTTTAGATTTTAATTTATAAAAAAAGAGAGAAAACGGGTGTTTTTACTTCACAACTGCACAATTATTTGTGAAATACAGTCAAAATAAAACATAGTGAGGTTTTTGACTGGAATGTATCAAACTATTACAAGGCACTTTAGCTTGCAGACAAAGTAGAAGAACCTACAAACAGTTTCACACCACATTCAAATAGCAGCTGACAGTTACAGCAAGTAAAAGTGGATGTGCAGAGCATCATGGAAAAAACCCATCATAGAGTAAACTCAGTAGAATGCTGTGGTTGTTGGTAAATGATTTCTATAACTGGACTGATTACATTATTTATTATCCAGTTATTTTTTGTTTAATACAGCATGTACACTGCTCAAAAAAATAAAGGGAACACTCAAATAACACATCCTAGATCTGAATAAATGAAATATTCTCATTGAATACTTTGTTCTGTACAAAGTTGAATGTGCTGACAACAAAATCACACAAAAATCATCAATGGAAATCAAATTTATTAACCAATGGAGGCCTGGATTTGGAGCCACACACAAAATTAAAGAGAAATGATCCCCTTATTTGCATGAGCAGCATATTAAAATGTATTAATTGAGTTTAGCAGAGCTGCTAGGCCTGAATATTTAGCATCTGTATCACCTCAGCTTTACCTCTGTTCTGCCTTAAAACGTGTAAAAACCTAGAATTCATATGTTTTTGCATTGAGAAACAGAAGTTGTATGTGTACTCCTGTGAAGGTAATTGTTGCTATCGAGAGGAAGTTCAGTGTTTTGGGAAGTTAAAGTTTTTCATGCAAAGAGAACTAAGGAACTTTGAACTTTGAAAAGATTTCTCTGGTACTGCAACAGCAGAGTGTCAATCCTTCATCTGCAGAACCAGACTGCTGGAGTGGAGGGATCGTTAACTCCGGCTCAAACAATTTTTATTGCAGTGTGGCGAACTTACGAAAGCAAATGATGCATTTAGAAGAAAAACTTTGTGCCGTGTGAAATATTTTGATTTTACCTTAATTTTGGGAATTCTGACACAATGAATTGACGATTAAAAACAAACAAAATGAAATAAATAACATGGTTTAGGATTCAGTATAGTCATCCAATGGAAAGATTACATATTTTTAGTCAATGTTTAAATGTGTCTTTTCTATAATTGAGGTGCAGAACAAAATGCACAATATCGAATCAATAATGCATAGATCTGTTGTACAATATTGCATTATTTCAAAAGCAACAAATCCTCTCTTCAACAATCAAACTTTTCAGAAAATGACATTTTTTCTATGCTAAAGATAACATATTTGGTTACAAGCCGTTTTGGACCATTTTTACTAAATATATATTAGTCCAACCACAGACAGATGGAACAAGTTTCAATGGAGTCAAACACAAGAAAACAAAATAAAGCATAAATTTACTGCTGTTGCATACAAGTAAAATAAATAAATTATTTCAACATTAACTCCAGTTTTACAAATTTATTTTGACCCCAGTATAATTTTCAGTAAAAGTCAGAATTGTATAGTTTCGTCACCTTGCAGTGTATTGCACTGCAGTGGCAGCGTAACCTCAAACTGAAATATGTTAAAAAAAATGTACAAATATTTTATTCTGATTACATGGGATTTTATGAATAAATGTAAAACATATATATATACTGTATATATGTTTATATATATGTTAGACAAAATCACCAGTGGCACTTTTGCTATAATTTAATATATTTTTTCTGTGTTGCAGTGGTGTGTTCATCTTTAATATCTGAAAATATTATTTAAGTAACATTTGATCATGGACGTTTAAGATTATTCTAATAATTAACCACATCGTATGGCTTTGAGGTGGAGGAAAGTCATTTTAAAGAATCTGTCCTTCAACACTGTAAAACCGCAGCAGTTTATCAGTCTGATTACAGCAACCTATCATCCAGTATCCATCCGCTCTGCAGCTCCAAGGAGGTCATGAGAGCCAACTGCTCCGGTCCAGTCACGAAGCTGCACAAGTCTTGGAAGCCCTTGGATTAAAAAGGGCTCAGTTACACCAAACAGGGTTAACAAATGGCAGATGTTGTGAAATTCATTATCCTCTGTCACAACAGAGGAGCGGCGGGGACCAGAAGACCATTTCCACATGAAAGCCATGTCCCAACAGAACCATGAGAAATGGTGTCCCGCTCTGCAGATGGGATTGGAGCTGGGATGGTTTAGCCTTTGAACATGCAACACAACTAAATCACAAATAGGCATAACAAAGGCTGGCTTTAAAGAGTTTATCTGCTCCACACATGGACTGTGTGAACCAAACAAACAAAATTGTGGTGGATGTGTATTGGGAAATATCTTTTGTTCAAAATTAGAATTGTTAGTTATATTTAAGTTAAAGCTTTAGGCTCCTAGGTAAACCATTTCATCCCCAGTGCATGATGATAGTACCACCACTCTGTATTCATCTCCTTTAGGCAAAATGCTTATTTTAGTCTCTTTTGATCAGAGCGCCTCCTTTAACATGTTTGCTGTGTCCCCTATCTGACTTGTTGTAAGTTGTAGAGGGAAATTACAGTCACTAAGTTTCAGAAATCCAACAATCCTGCTGCTCTGTCAATAAGGCCAGATTTGTGGAGTTCATGCCTAATAGCAGATTCTCCTGCCTGAGGATTCTCAGATTATCAATCTAATGTATCTCTGCAGCACATTTCAGCAATAAGGCAGTTCAAAGTGCTTTACATCATAAAAACATCATAGTCACCAACTGAGAAACCAGTACGCATCATTAGAGATTAATGCTCCTCATTTGACCTGTCAGTTTAGGTGGATGCCTGTGTCTTGTTAGGTTTACAGCTGTGCCATACTCTATCCATTTTCATATGATGTATAAAGCTGTACTCTGACATGTTCTAAGTTTAGGATATTGTTTGATAACCTAACTCTACTTTATGCATCTTCATAACGTTCTCACTGACCCATCTGCTGCATTCCTTGGTCTTCATGATGGTGTTTGTTCACTAATGGTCTCTATTAAACCAATGAGGCCTTAACAGAATGGATGTATTTGTACTGATAAGACCCAAGTGATTACATACGAGTTATTTTTATGTAGGGCTGTAGACCAAAATGTTTCAGACTTTTGCTAAAACGATACTTTTCCAAGGAACTGTATTGACCTCACACTAACTTATTATAAATCTCGTCTGTCCGTGTCTTCTCTTTCACTTTGTAGTTTGGACATTGTCACAGTTCTTTGCGTATCTTTTCAGCCTTTTTAAAGTAAAAAGCTACTCTGCTGGATAATTACACCAGTCCGTGACAAATGGACATTAATAACTTCTGTCCTTTTAAATCGATGTGAGAACGTGGCATGGAGTCTAGCCACAGAAGAAGATTCTCTGCAGCTGAAATTGTCAGAGCGCCGCTCAGATGTGACAGATGAAATGTTTGGGGTCATTACAACTGTCAGCACAGAAGGGGTTTGAAGATGTAACCAACCGTCACGAGTAAGCCAGACAGCAACATCAAAGAGGAGAAGCCAATCATTCTGCCTCAGTGTTTTTCTCCCGCCTGCCATTCTGTCATGCCAACATCTTTGAGCATCACTCACTCATCCCCGTCAAAGCTCTGGGCGTGCGTGACGACTCTATTTTTATCTGCAATCAGAAACGTTTCATGTCGTTGGGCTGGATCGTCGTTTTTTTTTTTTTTTTCACAGCTCGCCGCTGACTCTGCAGCGTGGCGGTCCAGTCCTCTGATAACCAACGAAGGTACGCCACTGAAGGTCTGGTATGATTTTTGGGCGTCAGCAACCATCCATGCTGAGCTGCAATGCCTGCAAAAACGGTTGTTGGTTGTTATACCCCAAAATACCCTAAACTGGACCCCTGTGGACAAATAAATATAGCAGAAGACGGAAAGATCTCAAATCAGCACGACAGACGCGGCCCAACCCAACTTTAGCTATTTGAAGTTCCTCAGTGCGTTCCTATTAGCATGTGCCTTTTCCAATTTTATCCGCAGTGTTCTCTGATCCAGTTGCTCTAATGTATATTTCACTGAGCTTTCTTAATGTTTTTGTAGTTTGTGACTCTCTGCTTTGGAGTGCTTGATGTATTATTCTGCTTTGAAAACTTCATTGTAATGGGGATTTTTTTTTTCTTTTTTAAAGAAAGCTGTTTTGATGTGTAACTCTTCTGGGGACGATTGCAGGAAGTTGACTTTCTCTATGTTTAAGGGGGCATATATCCGAAAAATGCTTACACGTGCCCTAAAATCCACAGTGTGCATGCATGACAGCATAAAACAGGACAAGCAAGGTGGCAGAAAAAGTAGGTAGAGGTTGGGGTAGGGGGCCTTATTTCGATCTGAGTCTTTATTCTCTGCAAGCCTCTGAAGACAGTGGTCCTGGGGTGCAAAAAGTACGCAGGGGAGGTGCGTTCAAAGCTTGCGAGCTTGGTGATGATCCTCTGTCAGATCCTAAGCCGTTTGAAAAGTTCATATAAACCAAAAGACAGCGGCTGGGAAATGGTCTTTGCAAACCCAAAGAGAGTTTATCGTCTCGACACAGGGAGAGGCACTGTTTGAGGTGGAAACACGCTGCCTGTAATCTCATTCTACTTCAGAGCTTTATCAGGGACCTCTACCTCCTCAAAGGAGATGGATAGACCAGCATGGTTCTTATAAATAAGGCATCTCAGAACATGTGTTTTTATTGTGCCTTAAAGCGCCACTGAAACATAGCAACTGAGCAGACTAATGACTTAATACACCATTAGGCATTTAACAAAATATAAACACTTCACACTGGATATCTAACCAAACATTATAAAACTGGAAAATTAACATAAAGATATTCGAATTCTGTTGTTTTCTATGCTGCATGGACTATATGGTGATTTTATGCAAGTTCTATGCTTAAGAAAAGGAGGTATCCTGAAGTCAGGAGTAATCTGTGTCACTTTTTTACATATCAGCTGCAGCCTGCAGCCTCCATTTTCTTTACCGACTTCATGAATGGAGGATGATGGAGGGGCAGGAGCCTAGAGGGTGAGAGGTGGGGTACAGCCTGTACAGGTGGCCGGTACACACCGTATCAAAAAGATGGTTGCCTACGTGTGCCAGGGCTGATTTGCTCTACAAAAAGCATATCTGAAGGTGGTATTCTAATTGTGTGATTGACTTTAATTATTGTTCCTTGGTCTTCATGATGCGGTTTGTTCAATAATATTTTCTTACAAACATCAAAGGTCTCCACAGGTGAGCTGCATTTACACTGAGGTTAAATTAACCACAATAACTTTTGAAGGCAACTGGTCAGACTGAATTTTATTTAGAGGTATTAGTAAAGAGTGCTGAGTACATATTCCGCAGTTTACATAAGATTTGTATTTTTAAGAAACGAACACTTATCTTTTCATTGTACTTATGCACTACTTTGAATTGGTCCATCACATAACCTCCTTTTGTGTCAGGGCACTGATCTTTTCTGATGCTTTTACCTCTGTAAATGCTTCTGGCCATTTGAACCAGACATGAAGGCTTTAATGTTCTCTCTTTTTGTCTCTCTTTAGTGTAGGAGTTTTCAGAGTGTAAGGGAAATCATTTTTGACATATCTGGACAGTACTTGATCAAAGCTGTGCGAGTACAGTGGTAGAAACATAAAAGTAAACCTACAAAAACTTTTACAAAGTTTTATCAATCAAAAACCTTTCATATCAACAGAAGTTCTTAAATTATTACCTATAGAAAATTGGAACTAAATGAATTACTTGAGAGTTACAAAAATTATGTCGCTGAATAAGTGACAACCTGCTGAAAAAAAAATCCCTATCATGAGACAGAGTAGACTAGTTGGCAGTTTTGTCTTTAAGGCAAAAACTTTTATTATCCTGAACAATCACACCCTTTCCACTGGCATAAAAGTCCACATGACAGAAGTTTCCAGGACCTTGAAAAAGTTAAAGAAACAGAAATCACTATGAGGAGAATGACAACAATGGTCTTATTTTGGAGACTGATGCCTACAGGTGAGAGTTATTAGGAAGGACCATTATTCTCCGCTCTCTGTGGGTGTGGGTGTGTGTTTGTGTGCTCCGGCGGCCAGCCTTTCAAGCGGATCTCAGCAGCAGCTTACAAAGGTGTGGCCACAGCGCCACATCCAAATGTGGCACATGAAAGACAAAAGTGCGGATCAACAGAGGGTGTCTCAGCCTCATTCCTTTGCTTTGCCGTCAATCTGACAGATGGCATGGGCCTGTCTGAGGCCCTGGCAGTGAGGAGTGTGGTGGCTTCAAAGGCCCTCTGTAATCTGCAGAAACATCACAGGCTGCAAAAAAGTGACTGTCTCCCAGACACACTGCCTACTAAAAGGGCAAGCGAGGCGCTAATGAAAGGCAGATAAAGGATTCGCCGGCTTAGACAGTGCCTCGCTAAGTTAAGGAAAATAAATAAAAAATAGGAACAGATCACCTCAGTTGGCTCGTCTCTTTCTTCTAGAGAATCTACAGATAAATGGCTGTCAGTTCTTTTGTATTTGTGCAGATAAAGACCTAATTTCAATGCCCCCCACCCTCTGGGTATGACTCAATTCAGTCTAAATTGTCAGCACAGAGTGGTGATGAGGAAGAATAAAGTTTATTCTTAGTCGTTATCTAAAGGAACATTCTAGTTTGTGTAGCTGGCTTTTCAGTTAGGCTTGGTAGAGCAAAATCTAACCAACAGTGACGATACATTAATTGGAAGCTAAACTGACCTCATCATTTATTGGTTTTTTATGCCATCTCAGAGGAAAAAGAGATTCATGCTGCTCAATTTAACCATATAGTGTTGGTCAGATGTTTGCATGCACTCATTATTGACACGAATGCCATTCTAATCTTGAGATTTTAATGATGCATTTTATCGTCTTACATTGTGGATCAACATACAACTATGAGTGAGAGGTTGAATTTAATCAAAATTATATATGCAGGTAAAATGTACATATTACCTCACAGAAAAAAGTGAGCTTAGATTGTGGCTTTTTCATTTTTAGTAAATGCTAAAACTAGAAAAAAAAAAGCAATGCTTCACTATATCTAAACAGGTGACAGATTTACATTCTAATTGCAACAGATTTCTTTGTGACATCTGCTGCAATTAGTATAACCATGACTGATATGGATACAGCACGATTGCCAGTGCTGTCAAATAACATTTTTCAGATGCTCCTGCTGCCTACATTTAAATAACAGGAGATGCCATTTTTGTTCAAACCCTCATTTATGCTTATTTATACTCTTTATTTAATATGTTGTTTCCATAAAGTGACAAATGTGATGGTTTTAGGTCTAGTCTTTGACTGGGCCATCACTCATTGTTTAGGGTTAATATTATGCAGGATCCTGGAGTTCCAACTCAGTTTCAATTACTTTGCTGCTTCTATTTTACTCCCAGAATGACCCTGTATTTTACTTTCATGCTCCCATCAACTCTAATCAGCTTCTGTGTGTCAGTTTAAAACAAAAAAACAAAAAAAAAAAAAAAAACAGAATTTCCACAGCATGATGCCGCCACCACAGTTTTTAATGTGGGGAAGCTTTGTCCAGGTTTATGTTTCGCATTAGTTTTCCACCGCATTTGTTTTCCCTTTAGGCCTAAAGTGGAATTTTGATCAAATTTGACCAGAGCACTTCCGCATGTTTGCTGGGTCACGTACGAAGTGGAAACGGAAGTTTTTAGAATTTTCTTTTTACAAGAGTTTTTTTTCTACCATTCTTCAAAAAAAATATCAGACATATAGAGTGCATGACCGATGCAATCACAGCTCAAAAAATTTGAAAGGCATGAAAAATGTTTGTCACTAGTTTCAGAAAGTTATACTCATATATTTTTAGATTTATTCATGGAGGGAAACATTTTCACGTCTTTTAGTTTTACAGAAATTGCTAGAAAATTCAATATTGCAATATTGTAAAAAAGTTCTAACATATTCCTGGAAAGTTAAGTGGAAGGAAAAGATGCACCAGCAACAGGATTGTATAGGAAAACCATTCAAGAATTTGGAGTAAAGTAAGGAGCAAACTGTGAATCCTGCATACGGTCAAATGTTGCATTATTTGCGTCAAGTGACTCCGACACTGAACCAGAGACGCACCAGAAGTCTTGTACCTTGATCAAGGAGAAGAAAAACTGAAATGTTGTTCAATGGTAAAAAGTCATCTTTCTTCTTCTTCTTTAAAACCATGTACAATTCCCTTATGTGTCATAATTATAATTTTTTTTAATTGATGAAAATTTGGGCAGGTTCAAAGTGTAGAAATAAATGTTACACTGCACTGTTCAGTCATAGTAAAAAGAAAGCATACCCTCCATGAGTTTTAGGGTTTGAGTGTTTTAATATACACTCTCAGAGCAAAAAACTAAAGTCAGGTGTCAGTCTTTTGAACAGAAGACATCTGCTCTTAATAAAAGAGCAGATATTGTTGCTGTTTGTTTATGTTACTGTGTTCTTCAGCTGCCATAAAGGTGCCGTAACTGGCAGCCTCATATGTTACGTTTGTGAAGAAAAAGTACCAAATGATGACTGAAACAATTAAAAAAGACTGAAAAAAATAATTAAACTCCCAACTGAACGCTTGTGCAACACCAGTGCAAATAAAAGATGTGTCTATAAAGGTTTGGTTTTATGTGAGAGGAACAGAGGAAAAGTCTGGTGTCAGCTGCTGCTACGCGTTTAGCCCTGCCAGACTGTTCTGTTCTCCACACCCAGCTCAGGGATTGAAAAGTCATTCAGGAGTTGTGTAATTGACTGGAGTTTAATTAAAGGCCAATATGAAAAAAGAGCAGACAAAAAGGCAAATTAAAGACACTTGTAAAACAGAAAATGAAATGCTTAACAAGCTCTGCACCACCATTCAGGGACCTAATTTACACGGCAAACCCACACTGCGAGCCCAGTTATAATTTGGTGGGTTCAGTGTTGCAGTTACTTCAAGGCTGTGAGGCTTTAATTGAAATATGTTCTATCAAGGATTTTCCAGTGCATCAAGCCTTAAGGCTTTTATATAATTAGGCTTGCAGAAAATGCTGGCTGTGTATTGCCTCATATATCTAATCAACTCATTTTAAAATCAAGAAACTCATCTCTTCTCGTCTGTTCTTACTTGCGTGTACTGTGCTATTTAATTTGATAAAATTGATAACATCTAAAATATGTTAAATGGGAGCTATTATGTATTTTCCAGCATGATTTTATTACTTAATCAAGTAACTGTGTTGCCTTTAGTTGTTATAAAAATGCTGCATACAAAAATGTAGCTTAAAAGAAATTTGACTTTGCAATTTTACACTTAGAAATTAGCCTGTCGTTAGCTGGAGATAGGCACCAGCACCCCTCCCGACCCCACTGAGGGACAAGGGTGTTCAGAAAATGGATGGATGGATGGAAATTAGCCTGTGTCTCTTTAAGAAACTACTGCCTTTTTGTTAAAGTTGTTAAGCCTTTTACAACTTTCTTAAGAGCACTGGGCTGAGAAGTAGTTTGTGTGAGAAGCTCAGCAGTTCCTCCAGGCGTTTGCTGTTTGCTGCTGCCGCTAGTCTGGAGGAGCTGAATAGGAGATGATGGGTGGCGTGCTCTGTCGGGTGGAGACTGAAGCTCCAAGGAGGTGCAACAAGACAGAGCTTCGCATGAGTAAGTGTTTAGGTACCCTGAATGGCAGAAAAAGATTCAATGATTCCTTAAACATACATGAAAGAATCAAAGCAGCACTCTGGGTATGATTTTGATGAGAGAATAACATTTTTAAAAAATGATATGAAGCTGACATCCTATGTAAATGGTTCAAAGTGTTGCAAATAATAGCAAGTCTCTATTTTTAATAATATATTTATGTTTAACCCAGATTATCTCTTTATGAGGAGTTTGCCAGTTTCCCTCAGACTTACAAAGGTTTTTGGTACTTAAGTTTCTTCACACAGGTCAACTGCCCACTCTACATTGCACCTAGGTTTCAGTTAGCATGCTTGCTAGCTAGGTGCAGTGTGTGCAGAGCTCTAGGCCACTTTCACTCAGCTACAGACCAGGGATCTTTCAGCTCATTAAAAACTGATGAAAATGTGAGAATTAGCCCCTCAAACCATGAAAACTTGGCCCAAGCTGACAGCTAAAATTAAATCATACACATTTCTCTTAAATGTTTTTCGAAATATATCCTTGACCTGTCAGAATTAACCATGGAGATTTATTACATGTAATAACTTACCATTTTTTCAATTTTTATGATTTTTTTTTCAAATAAATGATTTTAGAGAATCACAACTTCCAGCAAATTATAAAAACACGATTACCATCTGCCCGTTTGATGAGCTCTTTCTCTGCCAAACCATTCAAAGGGGGGAGGGGGGGGGGAGGTGGCAACCTTATGCAACAGTTCTAGCAGATGTTGTGGTGGAAAGAACACTAAAAAGCAGCTCTCAGACATTTGGGGGCTATTGACTGATGGCTTTTAACTGCCACACTTTGAATCTAAGAAAAGGCCAGCACAGATCAGAAGCAGGCGCAGCAGCACCCCTCAGATCAGTTACGGTCACCTTGTTTATTGCCCTCAGAAAAAGCCTTTGCATAGCTTTTGCAACCACCACACCCATGCTTCAAATAACACACACAAGCATGCAAAGACTGTACTCACATGGCACGAGAGGAAGAGGTTACATGTTGAAGGATTAACTGGACCACCACCAGCAACGCCAGTATCTTTACGATGTAATTTGCATTGATGCGTCTTTAAATGTCAAATATGATAATGGAAGAAATTTTGCATGTTATATTTGAGAAAATTTTATTTTTCAAGTGACATAATTGGCAAAGTGTTTAATTTAGGTGAGTGACTGGCTAAAGAAGTGTGAAACGTCTCAGCATGCTTTGAAAGTGAGCAAAGTAATTTGACGCTAGATGTAGAACGAAGGTGTCACAATCCCTGTTTTACTGGGTCACCTGTGCCAAAGTAAAATTACCAGTATGACACCACACAGTTACAACCACTGACAAACCATTAAAAGTATTAAAAAAACAAAATTTTTTCTGTAAAATTGCACCACTCATGGCTTAACCATGTTAGGGTAGCTACTGTTACTTTTCTTTGTAGTCAGTTTGGACACATATTTCTTCCTGTTTTGGATGCTGTGCAGAGACAGAAGCAAATGAGGTGGATTAGCAGTGTTTGCCAACAACTGATGGTGTCATCAAGAACATGGTGACACTCTGTCCCATTGGGCTGCTGGCACGTCATGACAGTCCTGAATGACAGCTATTAGATTATCATGCAGCAACAGTCTTCAGTCAGAGGCCTCTTCAGATGTATTGCAAGACTGACCGCTACTGGAGCTCCTCTTTTTGAAAATAGTCGGATGACAATTTGGAATATATAAAGTATTACTGAATTGAATTAAAATGAAATGAGATAAAGTTGTGAAATGTAGGTTTTTGTAAATATATTACATGTGGAGTCTAGCTTTTTATTTTTTTATGTTTATACATTTACACCATTTTATCCATCCGTTTGTCTGCCCATCCATCCATCCATCCATCCATCCATCCATCCATCCATCCATCCATCCATCCATCCATCCATCCTGTATATAGAACCAGTTAGACTCACAAAGCTGGGAGAAATTCAGAAGTTTTTCAACAATGACACAGTTTTTTAGTGTAAAACAAGAGGAAAATGCTTTTTTTTGGAGCTTCTGCCTCTTCAAAGCAGCCTCCCTTAGATAAAAGCTGCTGTGACCCTGTTTCTTTGGGAGTAAAAGATACAGAGAGCTGCAGGGGCTGGGCGAGGAAGAGGAGGGATGGAGGAAGAAGGGAGGGGGTGGCATACTGGAAGAGGTGGGGTAACTTCAAAACCCACATCAAAAGGAATAAATAATTGTTTCTGCTGGTTTTGTTGTTGTGATACGGATCGGCGAAGCAGCAAGTGGCGAGCAGGAAGCTTTGATTTGAGGCAGCCTTCCTGGAGAGGGCTCCTTCTGTCAGCAGCTGAGCAGAGAGAAGCAGAGCCCACTGATTAAAGTCCCGTTTGTTTTAATCTTCTCCTTCATCCAGGGGAGGCCCACAGAAAAGGAGAGATCCTGCTTGGGGGCAGGCCGATGCTCTTCTCTCGGGACCATTTCCGTCTTCTTTTTGGGTCCTGAAAAGGAAGCAGTGGTGCAGTAATCACACACAGGATGAGGGGCATGCTTAAAAGGTTGGTATGCAAATTATGGGTTCAAAGCAGGGGAGGATTCTGGGTATCAGGTTAGTGATTTGTTTCAAAGATACTTTATTCTCAAAACCCCTCAATTTTTTCTGTTTTAATTTGCTGATTAGGTATAATTCACTGGTAAAACAAATGAAAGGCTTCAGTGTTTATTGTCAAAGCAATAAAATGCATCCTGGCATTCAAAAAGGTCACCACCAGAATAGAAAAAAACAAACAAAAATAAAGCTTGAATGAACGTTATAGCTATGTAATATAAAAACAGTTTTGTACATGAACAGAAAAGATAAATAAATAGTTAACGGGTGTAATAAAATGCAGAAATAGAAGGTTATGGTTAATGTTGAGTCAAACTGTAGGAATGTGCGATTTCCCATTTGAATGGTAAAAATTTCCTCTAACAGGATAGGAAGATTTTATGTGTGGTGCAGACTCTCATGCCAAACTCTTTACTGCTTCCACTTGGGATTTATGAATGGCCGAAGGAGCTCGGAGGCGGCTTATCTTTGCTAGTTTATGACGGAAATGTTTTGTTCTCTCTTTGCCGGGCTTCCTCTTGATGAACAGGTGGGCACTGCTAGGTCTGTCTGTACCTCCTAAAGTCCACATTTCTTTGTTTTTCTGAGGGGTTTAAGACCAGGCCTCTGGGTCTCATCAGCAAACACACGGTTTCATAACCGCAGTCTTCAGCCTGCACAAACATGGTTTATGTTTCCAGACGGTTTCTTCTATTGCAACAATTTTAGATTGTTCATTATTTAGACATTCATTGTTTCTTTTTTATAAAAGTATGTGGCTTTTCCTTAGAAATAACCACCTGTAAGAGGAGATCTTCATTGGCTGACGTTCACGTTTGAAAACCCTGTTAGCATGTTTGAATTTAGGATTAGCACTGTTTCTAAACTAGCGAACCATCATTGTACATGACTGATACAAACTAATATGAGCAAGTAGAGAGCATCTGCTACTGGCATTGAAGTGCAATCAGATCCATCATGAAGATGAATCAAGCAAGTCAAGGTTTCTGACTTGATATGCAACTCATGTTTTCATCATAAAACTCTGAGCAAGCTTTTTGCAGGATGTAGAATTACAGATTTCAGTCCAGAGGTTATCACTGCCACCTCACCTTGTGCTGAGTTTTAATATGAGATTAACAACCTGATTTAAAAACATGGTTAAAATCTGTGGAGAAGTTCAAGAAAGAAGGGCAATACTTTCCTGAAAAACTCCAGTTGTACAGTTGTATCAGTTAAATACTGTTGGATATATTTACACATTATTAAAAACATTAATAAATAAAAAATACAAGGTACAATTGGAAAACCAGTGAGTTTTTTTTTAATTCTATATTTTCTTAAAAGCATCTAATAAATGGTAAAATTTCCAACAGTAATTTGCTGGACTGGGCTTCAATGCCTTAACTTTAATGCTTTATAACTGCCATGGACAGGCAGATGAAAATGCATTTTTACTCTAAATCTGGCAGAGTTACTTGACTGAATAAAGTATTTGTGGCAAATGATTTTTATCTCTAATTTTAATGGTTAAAGATAAAAAGATGACTGTTGAAAAGAGTCAATACCCAAGTGAACCTTCTCCGCATCTTCAATCAACTGGAAAACGTTGGAGCTTTGAATCAAAGAGCTCTGTCTAAAAAAGCTACGCGAGTCTTTGTCTCACCCACAATACTTATAGAGTGCTTTAAAGAGAAAAGATGATGCAAAAGAGTGGTAAACACAACCCTGTCTCTATTTCAGTTTGTAAGTAAATCTGTTTCCATAGAATAACAAATCAAAGAACTGTCTTAAAAAAATAAAACCACGAAAATCAGATCACATCCCAGGGAGAGGAAGGAGTTCATCCTCAGGGGAATTTTGAAAGTCTGCATCAAATATTCCAGCTTTGGTCTCTTTGTTTCTGGTGTTATGACTGAAGACCCATCTAGAAATGTATATGTAGCGCCCACACCGCAGGTGGCAGCTGGGAACTTTAAGAGAACATTTCTGCACTCAGACTGTACAGCAGCTAAGATTAAGAAGATCACCACATGAGGCATGATACCTTAGACAGCAGCTGTCTTGATAAAAGTCAAATGAAGGTTGCAGCTTATAAAAAGGGTATGCACTTGTAGATAAGAACCCTCTGTTAACGCATTTGACATGGCAGTGACATTTTCTCAAGGTTTACTTCAGGTCAGGTCAAAGGTTTTTGCAGGAAGCATGTTAAATGTTCAGGTGGCAGAGGAGCAGAAGTTGTTCTGAAAGCAAGAACACTGTACTATAAGAAACGGGTTTATATGTGTAGAAAAGCTGTTTCTCAGTTAACAACAGGTTGATTATATATGAAGCACAATAATATTTATTTATATGTGTATTGTTGATATGCTACATTAAACTAAACTTCATGTTATGACCCAGCTCAGCCAGGGGGGAAGGAGCAGTAACATTAAAGAAACCTAGATGTTAAAGGTTTAACAGTTTTGGTTTATTATTTGGGTTTAACAAAATGAGAAGGTAAAAATCAACAATAATCAAAAGATAGGAGCTTACCAAAAAAAAGAAGTACTAAATAAAACAAAATCCACAAAACAATCAGAGTTGTAAGCCAAAGAACTTAACCAAGCAAAACTGGACCAAAAACCTAAGGTTAAACAAAAAAACAACAAAACTCTAGTAAGCTACTATAAGCTTACATACAAAAACCCCACAAGGATTGTCAAAGTTAACAAGGATTTACACAAGCTCACAGAAAGACAATGCTGCATACAGCAGTCAACAAACACCCATCAAAGTGGCTAGCTGTCTCAACAAAAAATCAGCCACACCTTCTCCCAGGTTTAAAAAGGGAGGCCTCATCACAGATTGGTGGAGCTGACAATTGGTGAGCCAATCAGCTCTGCTGTAGGCCTCAGGGAGTGGCACAGGAGGATGAGGGCTGCATCCAGGTCCCAGTGGAGTCAGTTTCATTAGAAAGCTGCAGACATACAGAAAAGGAAAAGAAATGAAAACATGCAAGGCCGTAACATGTCAATAAATCACTTTCAGAATCTGTTGGACCGGCAACTTTCCCAAAGTTTACTCCAGTTCTCATCCAAGGTTTGTTTTTCATAGGAAAAGAGAACATTTTCTCTAAAAAGACCATCAAATCGTGAAAGAAGCATCAATTTAAAATAAAGCCTCGGTTTTTATATACATTTACAATTGAAATTGCATAATTTCCATAATAAATAAAACTATCTTAATCAGTAATAAAGCAGTCAACCCCTTTTTAAGACTGCTGACCTGCCTTTTGGATCTTACCAGTTTTGATTATTTATCTTTATTAAATAGCTGTAGGGAGCCACAGATTTTCCAATGTCTTTCAATTTGGGATTGTACCTGAGCCTGAGTTCAAAAAATTAGAAATAATGCAGAATTTTTGGCTAAACAAAACATATTCTTAGGCATATTTCTAGGGGCAACAATTGTAAAGGTACAAAAAATAAATTAATAAATTATTTTACACTGATATTTTAAACATTGTTGGACAGCACCCGAAGGACAGGATGTTGTTGGTAACATTTTGAAGTGATTTGGTGAAAAGCAGTTCTGCTGTGTGAAAAGGTCAAATCTGAGACATTTGCAAGCTGACAGGACTGACAGAAATCTCAGATGTTAGCTTCCCTCTACTGTTATCTACAACATACTGTGCGCACTGTGAAACTGCATGTGTGCACTTAAAGCTGAACTGTGTTTCACCGCCAGTCCTCTCTGCTTAAACACACTGAATATCTGCAGTGTGATATAATCTGAGAGCCTCCTGCGGATTTGCATCAACTCACATATGCGACACTTAGCCTTTGATTCTGACAGAAATCCAGCATTGGCAAAAGTGTCATCAGAATTGCTGAAGAATGATGTCGACTTGCAGCTTCGAGGCCTTTATGCACTTATTCAAACAAAGTAGTCTCATTGGATCTTATCGACGTGTGACGAAAGAGCGGAAGGCAGCGTTTTCCATCGCTGACAGTAAACAGCCGCTCCGTCCACAGGCCTGTCAGTGTTAGAGACAGAGCTCGTTAGGCACTGACATCAAACGCTTACTCAGACTGATGATTTAAATATTGAATTGACTCTCGGCGGCACTCAGACAGAGGAGAGCTGGTATGTGCTGACAAGACAGATGTATATTTCAGCAGCCGTTTCCCAGCTAAACTGCCTAATGGCCTTGGGGATGAGACAGATGAAAGTTAAACCTGCAGATCTGCGGAGATGTCTCCATATTTTGGTCGTACTATAAGTGGCAGCGTCTCCTGGCACCGTGAGCCTCTATGGCCCTGTAACCCTGTGTTCTCAGCACATGCAGCTCCACCATTCAGTGGGATCAGAGGATAGATTCCCCACATGAAGATTCCCCTCTTTAGGCCCCAGGCGGTAGGGACACTAACAAACTGTAATGATCTCCAGCTAGGCCTGTCTCTCCTGTTTTCCCCCACTGATGCACAACTAGACCTGCAAAACAGGCTTGCCTACTCTACTCTACTGAACCCAGTGTGCTCCTGATTTATTTTCTGCTCAATTAGATCCAGTCAAAGATCAGACAGAAACTGGATGGACAGAACTTTATAGTAGAATCCGTGGAAGAGAAGTCAGAAAATTAATGTTGAATGCGATACTATCTCCATGACCCGTTTTTCTTATACAGACTTCTGTTGCCATGAGATCCACACAGAAAACATATGTGAGGCACTGAAGGGATGAAGCTATTTGCTAATATGTTTTGACCTGCCTCTTATCTTGATGGATTCAAATAGATCAGTGAGGTAATAGAAGAGGAAAAATCGCTGTGCTCCCACATAATGACAAAGAGAGCAGAAGGATAGCTATAAATGCATGAAGCTTCAAACTGTTGTTGGCCATTTACCAATGGAAAGAAATTAAGCCCAAACCAGAGCAATTTCACTGTTACAGAAAGTATCTGCTGGCTGGAGATGTAACAGGTTTTATTTTTGATCTTAGAACATGAAAAAGTTTTATAATAGCCATAATTTGCTGTAAAAGCACATAATTCTTCAGTTATCTAAATCATCAATGATGAAAGTCAAATTCTGGTTGCAGCCCTGTGAACCTTTAAAGTAAAGATGTTTCGTTTTCCAAAATACATCATAAAATATCCTCATAACTCCAAACTAAAGTGGTGAAGAAAATAATTCATGTCAGTTATACCAAATTAATAAGTGTCGGTGTATACATTACCTTACACAAGAATTTATACCCTAAGAACCTTTTCACTTTTTGTCACCTTGTGTAATTTTTATGTGAAAAAAACAAAAAACAAAAACTAGTGCATTAATGTCACATTGACGTATAAGGATACATAACTATTAAAATGTTTTCCAAATAAAACTGTAAAAAGTGTGAAGAGCATTTGAAAGACTTTGACTGGGCCATAATTTGATATAAACTATAGCTTTATTTTAAAGCTATAGTGAATGCTAATTTTTTGGCATTCATTTGTTAAATGCGTGTTCAAATATAATACACTGATGTTTGATATCAAGAGAGATCAATGCTTATGCAAGCTACATTAATAAGGGAAAAAAATGCCTGCACATTATTAGTCTGCAGATTGTTAAAATGACAAAGCCACTCACTCTGATCAAATGATTATGAGCATTATGAAAATAATGAACTGAAGCGGGAAAGTTACAATATGCCAAGTCATAATAAGCTGAAAGAGGCCAAAATGTTCAGTAAAAAAAAAAAATAAATAATATTAATAAAAACTGTTTGTACCAAAGCACTAAAAACAAATGTTGCAATTATAATCTGCAGCAGCAGGGCAAGGAGATCAGTGAAAAAATGCCCAGTATATGACCATTAACAGTGGTATAGTAATCTGTTGCCACATTGTCAACAGATTACGGGAATAATATAGTATCAGCCATAGTAGAAATATTGTCTAAAATTGATATTGACTCAAATTTTCTGATTGGTGCATCCAGAATATATATAAAGAAGAAGTTTTACACATGCAGCCTTTTTCAAATTTGAAAGTTTGCAGTAAAAAAAAAAAAAGAACTGAACCTGAAAATAGACTAAAAGCAACTGTGATGGTTGGCAAAAAGACAAAAATAAGAACAAATCAGTAACTTTATTTTTATTGATGATTTCCTATGCCATTAATTAGTATTTTCACATGTAATTAAAAGACATAACTCACTTTCTATGAGCGAATTGGGCACACAGACACCCTGTTACAGACAGCTTTACACTGCTGCAAGGTTCCTGTGTGGTTTTTCTATTTTTGTAAGAGAATCAGCTGCTTTCAGCTGACAAATAAAATTCATCCACAAAACCATGAAGACAACCATGGGGATGGAAACCTCAGGCAGAATGTTGTTTGCGTGTCAGAGAACATTAATTTGTTCACATTAATAAAGTGTCATGAGTTTAAGCCACTGCCTCAGTACTGTGTCTTGTTTAAAGCCCACAGAGAAAATATTCACAAATGGTGTCGGTAAACACTAACACCCTGCAATAGAAATCAGAAAATGTGTTGAATTTTCACTTACTTTAAGAGTGGTGTCAGTTTAAAACAGTAAAAAAAAAAAAAAAAAGGAAAAACAACTGTTTGCATTGGCCGTTGTTTTCAGTGAACTGTCTGCTGCAAGTCAGATCCTCTTTTGTTGTTGGGTCTGCTCTCCTCTGGGAATAATGAGTGTGAGGCGATCAGACAGCAAAGCTGTTTTCCACCCTCTGAAGTTTGTGCCAGAAATGCACATCCTCGTTATCCTGGTCCACAGCTACTGGGAGCAGAAAGTTTCCAACTTCGCTTGTTTTCATCCATTGTATTTGCATCACTCTCTAACATTAAACCTTCAGTTGAGTAATGGAGTGGTTACAGAATATTTTCATTAAGCCAGAAGCTGCTGTCCAGCCATGACGAGCCGCTTCTCTCTGTTCTCGGCTTAGGCAACTTCAAAGTTCTCTTGAAATTTTGCCCTGTTTTTATTTCTGTCAGTCTTGAAGCCCGTGTAATCAACAAAGAACTGACTTGAAGGTCTTAGAGAGCCCAGTATGAAATAGATCAGTGCTCACTTACATCCCTGGGTGTAAGAGGTGTGGACACAAATTTCTGCATAGGACAGTGGTTGAAATGAATATGAATTTTCAGTATTTTGATCTCAGCATTGAGAAGGGATAAAAGGCACAGTCCAAGGCACATCTGAAAGAGGAGCTTACATTTTCTATAAAACTGAACCTAAGTCAGCCTTTGATCTTTTAATCCTGTGCTCATAAGGTTGTGAGATAAGCAGGCATGACTAACGTCTCCTTCTAATAGTCAAGAAAGAGCAGAGCCCACATAATGAGCTGTTTTACCCCTTTTGAAGACAAATTGGACTGAAATTCCATGTTTAATGGATCTTCCTTTCAATAGAACTCAGTTTAAAGTCAAGGGAGCGATGGCCAGTCACATTAACAGCACTATTAAACACTGCGGGAGCGTGGCCTTGTTTTTCTCCCATCCTTCAGTATGTCTGCCTAAGCTGTTTGTCGCTGTCTTTGAGCTCTCATCTGCTTATTTCTTTATTTAGCCAACGCTGTCACTAACGCTGAATTGCACGATTTACGTAAATGCAAAACCAGAATTGAGTCTCGTCAGTCGTTCGCCCACGGATCTGAGCGTCTGTCCTCGTTCAGCGTCACCAAATCCTTTAACTAGACTGAACAAAAGTAGTCTTCTTATGAACAGCGCAGCAAGTCAACGATTCATTCCGTAATATTAGGAGCGTATTACTTTTGAATAAACAAAAGGTGTTGTATGTTTTATGCTTGTCTAATTCCAGGTTGGTTTCAATTCCAAAATAAAAACTAAAGAGAAGTTGGAAAATAAATCTCAAATGGTGTTTCAAAGAATCTCTGTCCCATGTAAAATTATCCAGTTCAGTTTTGATCAATCTCCATATTGTATTTATTAAATCAGACATGATCAAATATCTGGTTCAATAAACCAGGTTTTAATGCTTTTGCAAAAAAAAAGTCCAAACTAAAGGCTCATCAATATTCAACCCCTTTACATTTTGGATTTGTTATGAGAGTTTTACACTTAATATAGTATTTATTTCATTGTACGATGGATAAAGTCAACAAAATTTTCCTTTGACAGCTGTTGACTAGATTACAACAATTTATAACATTTTTTTCTTTAGTGCAGTGTAAATTGTTTGGTGGTTAATCACAAGATTTAGTTGTTTTTTCCCTGAACGTTGATATTTAATGGTCTGGTTGTTTGAAATCAACTGTCCTAAAAGATTCTCATATTAATCATCACTACATCGCTGTCCCATTGCCATTTAATACCGTTATATTATATGTATGAATTCTAATTCCCTAAAGCTTAAAGTACACACTGACACCAGTAAAGTTTGCAGCTCAGTGATAAAAACTAAGCCAAATAAAACCAAAGAGAGCTCACAAATCACAATCCTAAAAGGCTTTTTGTTACGTAAACTTAAATCTCATCTAATGAGATGATTTTCAACCCTTTTATTTCCAAAGATTCATAAATAAATGTTGACCTATTAACACTTGCAGGGGCAAAGCAGGTCATCTAATCATCTTTACAGATTAAAGCCCTCTGTGCTGGCTTTGAAACTACAGCTGAGTAATAGTTTCTGTGCGCCTCTCCCAGGGGCTGTGCTGAACCTTTAATGGGTAACACTCATTCCCGGTTGCTCTGTCTCTCACTGTAACTTCCCCTCTCTATTTCACAAGCTGACAAAGTTATTTAAATCTTTCTAATTCTTTCATCTTATATTCTCTTTGTCTCATTGTTGTGCGCTCAGATGGAAAAGACACAAAGAGCACAAAGGGAAGAGTTTTATGATAAAACACATTTATTTCTTCTCACTCAACTTTCCTTTTTTCCTACAGAGAATCTAATCTCTGCTACTCTTGAGAAGTGACAGTGGCTACAGAAGATGTCGTGTTGATAACACGGAACAAGGCCAGCTTGTTTAAAGGCTGGAGTTCAGGATAAGGCGTGCCACGGAGCTGTAGCCACACACAGTATTTCTGTTTTCCCACCAGTGACGGGTGTCCTATCGTGTGGCTGGTTCCCATTGCTGCGTTTGATGATGGCCTCAGGAAAAGGCAGGCATTGTCCTCTGTGGCCTGCAGGCATGTTTGTAGCTATGCAGACTGAGCCAATGGCGAGTCAGGGGCCAGCAAAATGTCAGACGCATGTAACCACGCTCACATGTCTTAATGCAGGCCTGTGTCTGGCTGTTGTCCCTGTACCCCTCAGACCCCGTTTGTCTTTATCCCTCTGTCTCCAGCTTTTCCCTCTGTCTGAGATATACACGCCATCTGGTCTGGCTCCACATCTGTGGATATCCCGTATACAAAGGCCGGACAGCAGCGCTCTTTGTGCAGCGGCGCTTTTGCGCAGCAGCTCTTTACACTCTCAGGCACCTGCTATGCCTTAAATCACGTTACTCATGCAAAGGAGGAAAGCCCGTCAACAGTGACCTCCAGTGAACATTATTTGTTGTAGATCACTTAGTGGGGTGTTGTTTATAGCCTCAGGCTTTGGCACAACTCCGCCGTGGAATACCAACATGGCTGTGCAGAGGAAATCCATTTGCAAATCTGTCAGCAACCTGCACAGCTATAGCAAAAACAGTCATTAAAATGTCGGCGTTTTACCCAGAGAGGGCAATATGCCAGAAACTATTGAAAGGGGGACAGTTTGCATTAGGACAAAAGTATAAACACACAACAGTCACTAATTAGCATATTTCAAAAGGGCTTAAACGTGCTTTTATCCTGTTTTGTATGGCTGTTTTTGTGGATTTCAAACAAGAATATAGAAAATGCAAAACAAGTTACTGTTCTCTTTATGTGGCCTTGGCGGCCCTGCACAGATTCATACAGAGTGGGAGCCACTGTGGTAAGTGCATGCGTACCAGCGGGAAAACCTTAGATACCATCAATGGTACTGATTGTTGCAGGTGAGATGAATTAATTTCACAACTCAATGAGTGTTTTCCAGCTACACATTAACTTCTGTTTCAGCTATCTTTAAAACTCTATTTTCAAATTATGTTTCAGCAGATGTGACATGTTTTGTGTCACTTCTACGTTTCATTTTCTTGGAAATCAGATTTTAAATTCTCAATAGCTGCATGGATGTTTGTGGCGACCTTTCAAGTTTAAGCTTAATCACTGCTTACTGTTTGTGCGATAGCTAATAGCTATTGCTAGTTAAGTTAATGACGGCTGTTATTAACTAAAACATTTTTATATTGTTGTTTCCAGTAGATTTGTGATGCCGAGTTGCCTCATTTCTTTCCCATGTCACTTTGAACCTTTAGGCCAAAGTGCTGCTTGTTCCTCTGAGCTTTAGCTCTAAAAACACAAACATGTCAGAAAGATTGAGCTTTTCTTTTTAAAAACCCTCATGTCAGAGTAAAGTGTATTTAGTTGGCTTGCAATCTTGACCATTGTCATCCAGAGAACACTTGTTTCTTTTTTTCCTTTTTTGGTTGCCTTCTGTCTGCTTATGGTGCTATAAGTAAAGCAATAATTTGTTTGGTTTTGATCCAAAGAGTTGAGGGATGTTTTCTGCTGTTAAACTCCACAGGACACACCCAATCCTTACATACATCTGTAAAATACTCCCACATTTTCAGCACATCCTTTTTTGGCAGAAAGTGGGGTGAAGAGTGTTCCCTCTCTCTCTCTCTCTTGCTTTCTCTCTTGCTCTCTCTCTCTCTCACACACACACACACGCACACACACGTGCATATAAATCAACATTTTCATCTCATCTCACCTGGCTTCTCTCACTTTTTGAATGTTCTGTTTTTATTTTGCAGCAAAGATAAAAACACACGTGGGATGCGAGCAGTAAAGTGACAACGGGAGCTCTCTCAGTGGCTTGATGGTGGTACTGAAGTCCCTTGACAGCGGCAGCAAGATTGAAATATCACCTTTTTCCGCAGCTGAAGTCGTACGACTGATTTTCTGCTTAATTAAAGCACTGAAATATGTTTGGAGAAATGCGCAGCGGAGAGCTGCAGGCTGCCTAAAACCATTGTGCTGCAATCTTTTTCTTCATATCTCCATGAAACGGTCCAAGCCGAGAGGGACTCTGATCACAGCGAGTTGTGTACTCTCTGATAATGCTGTTTCAGACCCTCTGCAGGCTCGCATGGGCTTTCATATGTGTTATTTGTGTAATTATTATCCTCATGAATTGTGGATTGTCAATGACAGTTTGAAGATGAAGCGCTGTGTCAATTAAAGTAATCCACATTTGAAGCTCGCGTCACCCACCACTACAGAGAGAGCAGTTCCTCTGATGTGCAGGCATGAATACAAGCAAATGCATGTGATTAAATATTGTTTCCTATTATTGTTTACTTGAGAATTTCTCTGAAGTTAATTCAGAGAGTCTTCCACACTAAATCACTTTGAGGCGCACATCAGAGGGAAAGCTTGAAATCAAATGCTTTTGGTTTTTTTGAGGCTTTCTCGTGGAAAGTTATTTGAGAGATTTATTTCAAACAGATTCTCTTGTCAAACTGATCTAAAGCTTTGGAATTTTAGAAATGCACAATTCTCTTCAGAGCCATCATCAAACCAGACTGAGCTCAAACTTTCCACAAACTTTCGGCCAGACACGTGTTGGCCTTTTAGACATCTTCTCTCCAGAGTCCACAAGTATATTTGGGATTGCTTCTGCTGGTCTCCTTACGTTTTTAATGCAACATCACAGTTCATCTTTGATTTGGAATTTATTGGATATTTAACTGGAGAGCACATCTTGGATCCATTTAGACATGTGTCTCAATTTTTAGATACAACCAGATTTTTTAAAAATTTGTTACCAACTTGTCCATCTTCATTTAGTTTTCAGAGAATTCACCAGCAATTTGTTCAATTGAAACAATCTCCTAAGTCTGAAAAACCTTGGATTAAGCTCAATACAAACTACAGTAACCTAAATCAGAATGGTCGTTGTACTCAGGAGAAGAAAGGTTGGAAGTGCTGAAAAACTTCATTTGTCAGAACACAAACTTTTCCAAGCATTCTTACACTTTATTTGGCCAAGTCTGTATCAAAGCGAGTGGACAATCTTCTCTTTCATCTCTTTGAGGCTGCGCACGAAAGGACTGTGTCCTGCCATTTCTGTGAACTTGTACAGCTTAGCACGATGAGGGCCATGGGTTTTTTTTCTTTTTTTCTCAGCGGGTTGTCCTTTTTTCGTCTCCAACCTTTTGATCTAAATCTTCTTAACTTTAAATGAAGTGCTTCGCCCTCTTGGTGAGTCAGAGTTTTCATGTCACTGTTCGTCTTAAGATGTAAATCCTCTTGGAGATGTGACGACTTGACCATGTTGTTCAAGCGCGGTCAGAGCTTAAGTGTGGACATCCAAGCTTTCTCTGATTAAAAAGGTTAAAGAAAATTTATTTTGATTACAACAAGTGGAAGTATGCACTGACAAGAGGCAACAGTGGGACAGTTTGAATAAAAAAGTGATACAACATTTTTGATGAGTTGATTTAAAGATTTTTTTTCATTTGTTTGATAGAGTTTGAGATTCCAGACTTCGAGGGTTAGTCGAAATATGGATTCAATCTCTACTTTTGGAGAATTTTAATTGAAACATTATATATGATTGCTGATGAATATTCAAGTGTCAAGTTCTTGGTAGCATCAACCCAGTTGTCTTCAATATACTTAGTTTTCCTGTATCTACTGAGGAAAGTTGTACCCACATCATGACGTTGCCACCACCTTGTTTGAACATTAAGGAAAGGCCGATTCTTTATTTGGAAAAAAAAAAAGGAACAGTGTTAAAAACTTAGATTTTTTTTTTTTTTACGTCCACTTCACAGTTAAGTAGAGTGAGTACAGTACCCCAAAAAATGTACTCAAGGAAGAGTTGCACTATTTGAACATATTGTGGCTACTTTCTTGGCAAAAAGTAGCCAAGAAATTATTCAAGTAAGAGAGTATTTAGTAAGAATGCTACTAAAGTACAGAGTAACTGATCAAAACATTAATCATTTAATATTTAAAAATAACATCAGATGAACCAAAATATAAAGTTATGTGAAAATTGTGCATTTTAAGGACTAAAGTGAAAATATGTAATATAAATAACATAATTACAAATTAACAAAATTAGACAAAAGAAAAAAAAAATCCAAATCAGTTTCTTTCATTATAAAGCTTCTGAAACTTAAACAAAAACTGCAGGCATGTGTCTGAATTTTTGGTTAAAACAAGCTTGTTGTTGCTTGTCGTTCAGTGAAGAAGTCACTCAGTGAGCAAAGCATTCAGAAATTTTTCTGACGTAAGAATAACAATACTTCATAATGAAATAACTGAAGTAAAAATAAAGAGTACAGTGTGGTAAAATTAGTCAAAATTATTTTTTCCCAATAAGTTTCTCAGGTAAATGCATCTGTCTTTTATGTAGCCTTTTAAAAACCAGCCTCTTATTCTAAACCATTTGCTTTCAAACGCAGAAAATTGATATCATCGTTCATAACTTCTCCTTCTGTTCGCTGATTGGCCCAGTCAAAAATCAACCAGAGACGATTCTAGTCAAAAGGAGAAAGCCCAGACTGTACTGGAAGTGAGAATTTTTTCCAAGAGGAATTCAACAGGAAGGCAATAGCCAGGCTAGTTGTTACCCAGTTCTGGTCCCAGTATAACATATTGAAATTTCTGGTTGTAAAATGTGTGAAATATGAAAATTGGGTCTTAATACTTTTGCATGACAGTGTGACCAATAATTAGCTAAGACTGATGAACCGGACAGTGAGGACCAAACATTCCTGCACCTACACATATCGTGAGCAAGAGATGCCAGGAAGTTCATGGAATAAAGGACCTATGGGGTCCTCTGTGCACAGTGCCACGAAACGGGCTTTTGTATGTGCTGTGCACAATACTTCACCACTGGCACGTTGGACAGCGTGAGAGTTTGCTGCCAAGGGAGCTTCAGGCTGTTGTTCTTTTCATCCAAGTTAAGCCACTTGGCCTGCAGCAGAATGGACATGGAGAAGAAAGGACAAACAGAGAGGCTTGTGGGACATGGCAGGGTTCCTCCTGGTCTCTCTCTGGGACACATTTCCCCGGCATTTTATCCTTGCACCCCTCGGTTTGATTCACCATGAATTCTTTGGTACTGCTCAATTTACATGTTTGCCAACAGGCTTTTAATGTATTTAAAACTTGGATGATGTTCAAAGGATGCTATAATTCCTCTGAAATAGGCCTTTTGAAGGCTTTATCTTGTTCTTTCTCTTCTGGCTAATCTTGGAGCCCCTCTGTCTGCCAGAGCAATTTTTCTAATGCCAATTAAGCTTGACATTAGCATAAACCAGCTTTTAAAGTTTTTTTTTTCTCTTAGAATGAAAGACTTTTTTTTAATGGACACCTATTTACACCAGAATAGCCTGCTTTTGAGTTTCAATATTGTGCAAGGTCAGTAAACTAAGTTTTTGTGTCCACTTTGTTGACTGAACATGTGAAAACACGACAGGAAGAAACGCTCCTCATAGCAACTCAGTGCTTTTATTTTTCTATTTTTTTTTTCATTTTGCTGATTAGAAGTCAAAGGGCCTGATAACACAGTCCAAATGAAGGTTATGCTTCTAATGCAAAATTGTTGGCAGTCTTTTTTATTTCTTCCAAGAACTGGGTAATTGCCACTGAGATGAGAGCTATAGGAACTAATTAATTACCGTTAGGGCTCAAAAACAGAGCGCAGTGAAACAGAGAGCAAATGGCTTTTTATTAGCCATAAATGTGAAGATATTTCCCAGAGGCGCAAAATGCATTCTTTACAGATTTCTTGCATTTGTGTGTGCAAGTTAAAAGGCTCATTCGTTCACCTCATTGAGAGCTGGGACAGTGTTCACTCTGGGGCGATGATGTCAGAGAAACCAAGCTGTAATCTTGATGGGATCTTCTTTTTCAGTTGGAACTGAATAAACATTCAATATTCAATAGTTTTTCTATGTATGCCATAATATATGTCTCAGTGTCTATGAATAAAATTTTCTGAAACAATAGGTTTCCAGCAATATCTGTCTAGGCTCAAATATATACAGAAAAATCCCAACTAATACTTCACGAAATGTCCATTAATAAGTTGCAGACACCCCACACACCACACTTTCTGTAGCCTCCAACAAATTAGAAATAATGGAGCTTATTTAGACTGGTTGGCCTGCTGGTATATATTCTGCTTTTAAGGAAAGTGCACACGTCCTCAAAAGAGCTGATGTTGGGGATTAAAGAGTCAGCTAACAAAGTTTAATGTTTATTTTATTTTTTTTACAAAATAGCAAGAAGAATGTTGGGAGGAAGTCAAGATGAGAGATTCAAACACCACATTGCACCAAATGTCATCCACGGTGGTGGGAGCATCATGCTGTGGGGCTGTTTCTCTGTCAGCGGTACTGATGCATTGCGCAGTGTGGGAAGAAGACTGAAACAGGAAAACTACCTCCAAATTGTTAAACTTAACAATAAATCAGCAAGTAGAAATTAATGTTTGCACACAGATGAGCCTTACACATCTGAGAACAATAGTCACAAACACATTAAAACAGTTTGTTGACTGAATAAAGCAATCGAACACTGAGCTTCTGCAGATCTTTGATCCCAATCCTTTTTGAAAATTTGAGCCCAAACGAATTTACACTCTGGATGCTTTCTTCTCATATGGAAACATAAAAAAAAATGACTTTTTAGGTTTTGGACCTGTACTGTGATGTGGTTCGTGTTATTGTAAGCAGATAAGAATGATCAGGACAGATTTTTTGTGATATGTATTGTGTCCTTTGTTGCTTTTTATTTGTAAAGCATCATTTTGATTTGACCATTTGTTTGGCTCATGGTGCAAAAGTTTGAGCACTACTGATCTAAGCAGAGTTTCTGACCCATCCTGCTCTCAGTGTGTGTCAAAGTTTCTATCCTAATTTCAAAGTAATACTTCACTGTCAAATATGTTTCCACAGCAAATGAAATGGGTCTACAAACTGCAACGTGCACCACAGTGTTATCAGCAAAGCAGGAAAAAGTGACCAGTCCATCAACGAGGAATGAGAATTTAAGTCAACTACAGTGTGAAGTTTAGGTGTAAAGCTTTTGGCTTTTAGTGTCTGAGTTGAGTAAACTTGGAGTGCTGCTCACACATTCCTGAAAACAGGAGAGTGGTGCTGACAGGGAACGGGTGTACAAGTAAAGCGGTTGTCAGATTACCTTGGAGGAGTCCATCAACATGTCTTTCAGCACTCTCTTCTGTTTCTCTCCCATTATCTGATTGTTTAATCACCTTTATGTTTCTTTGTTGATGCTGCTATGGCAGTGATTTGCTGCTTCGGCAGAGTACAGATGCAATTCACCCATCAGATCGGAGTGGTTTGACTCTTAGTGAGAAAAACAACAAAACATGAATAAAAATAAAGCTGTCGTTGTCATAAAACGTGGAATTCTTGAAAACATGTTAATTTTCATTATTTGCTTGGGGGAAAAAAATAACTATTTGTGTCTCCATCAGTCTGTTTCCTCCGAACCCTCAACACATAAACACCCCAAAAACGAAGACGAAGAAAGGAGTAAAATGAGATTGCAACCCATTAGCAGCAAGTCACTCGCAGTGAACATCAGCATAAGAAAGTGCTTTCAAGTCTGCTTGCTGTCAGCAACTCTGGCAGCTACGCAGAGCTTTTGGCTTTGACTGGGAATCTCAGCAAAGTAGAAGTGGTCGGCAGTGACAAAATCAGTTTGAACTCGTGTGTGGAGGATCTGTTAGAAGAGGCTGTGGATCAAAGATGCCTAAGTGGGTCAATACTACCTTGACCATCAGAGAACAGTCACATTTTGAGGAGGGGTGGGGGTAATCTGCAATGTAGAAGTAGATTAACATTTTGCAAAGAAGATTCTTCTCAAAGACCCGAGATCAAAGCAGAGCACGGCTTTTATTTATCCTCTTCCAAAGTTATGTCGACTTTGTTCATTTAGTAAATCGCATGTAGCAGAGCAAAAATGTTTTAACCTCCTTTAAGTGTTTTGAAAGATTTCTAGGTTCCTAAGGTGCTTTTATGTGTAAAATGTTGAAATAAATAATTTCTACTTTGGCTTTTAGGATGACTATTTTGTTAAATAGCACCTGCAATGTGAAATGTTCCACATAGCTTCAAGCAGAAATTAGTAATGGCTGCAACACAATCTGGTTTCAGTTGGCATTGTCTTTACAATCTCCAGCAGTCATTGGGTGAGACGGACGTAAAACAGAATTCAGTAAATGTCTATTAAATGTGGACACATCTACAAATCCACAACATTTGAAACAATCTGCTATCTTTATGATAAAATGAATATGTATGTGGTACACATAAATCATGTTTAATGGCTTTGAAGGTTAGTGGTTTGATAAAGATTTGAATTAAAAAAAGCATTTTAGATAATTGAAATCAAAACTACTTAATTCACATGTGTGAATAAATAAAGAAATGGAAAGATTTCTATATTGTTATAAAAATGTTTCAGTCATTGCTTTCACTTAAAATTAAACCATGACATAGCATTAAGCAACATCCACCACTGTGATATTTTCTTTTCTTTTCTTCTTCTGTTTTTGTTTTAAAAAATCAATTTAATTCTTATTTATCCCTTCTGGAATATTTAAACTACTAATCAATCTGCACACACACACAGAAACCATTTAGTCTCCACTGCTGTCGCAGATCTTTGGAAACCAAAAGCTTTGTTTTCCTCTTCTGGGTAAAGACAAGCATGGAGTCTTTAATCTTCTGAGTTGTAACATCTTCAGTCAGTCTTGCATTGCTTTGGTGTGGAGTGCTTTGGTATTGTCTTTATCTGCACATTTTTTTTGTGTGGCACACAACAAAAGAGAGAAAACCAGGAATGTCTCAACTGGGATTTTTATCAGCAGTATTCAGGTAAATCCTGGCCAATATTTAAGAGTAGGCAATGGTCAATACCAAGTCACACTTTTGCTGATGTGGCGTTTTCATTATCGCCTGTGCCCTTTGGTACTTACATTGTTTCCTATCTATTCATTAATCATTTTGGCTCATGTGGCTACAGCTAATTGTGCAAGGCCAAAATGTTTTTTTATTTTATTTTTTTTTCCTAGAAACTCTCTTACCTGCCAGATGCACCAAGAGCTATTTGTGAGCGCAGTAAGCATAGTAGGTTACATGATACAGAAAAACAGACAGGGAGTCACTTCAGGCTCTCTGTGTCTCTTACAGTTATTATCAGAAACCCCAGATTAAATCAATAAAACTTGTAAATCAGTTTTGCATGCCATGTAAAAGAAAGCAGCTGGGAGTGCAGCTGACATAAAATGACAGGAAGTTTACTTACAACCAGTTACCAGGAGGTGAGTCTAGTACTGATCATTTATAAATACAGTGGTCGAGACAGTAATCCAATACCTTAAATCAGATCAGATTAACACCAAATTGAATGAAAAGACAAGTGAGCATCATTTTTAGATGCGAGTGGTGAAAAACTGTGGTGGTTCAGTAACAATACGTGTTGTTAAATGTGTTTTTACTGTAACAACATGTATTGTTGCAATGTGATGTTGCAACTCTAACATGGAGAAATATGAATGTATTTTAAGAAGACAAACACAATGTGTGTTATTACGCAGCACTGTTCTAAAAACAAAGGGACATGCAATCTCAGAGGATTGATTCAAGGCTAAAATCATGAAGGCAGTTGCAGCAGTGACCTCATCTGCAGCTGCATTATGGAACATGGTAAAGACATGTCAAAAGGTCTTATTTTTCATGACAGTCATCATCCCTTTTTGAAAATGTAATCACTTTAGAAGGATTTACTGGGAATGACATGGAAATGATAAACAGCTTTAAGTGTTACCAGTGGGTTAAGAGGGAAATCAGTTTGATCTTTTCCATATTAAGCTTAAAGTCAGATTTAAATGTTTATCGCTCTCAGCTTTTCACTTTTTCCCCCCCAATGTTTAAGAGCAGTCAACACCTGTTACGGGGGCCGGAGGAACAGGAGTGAGATTTTGGCTACAATTTCAGCCAGTCTGTACGGGCACAAAATGGTTGGTCTTATGGCTGTAATGAGCCATGGCAGCTACTCAGTGGGAGCCCTGTATGAGCAAATGGACAAGAGAAGAGGAGCCATAATGGATTAAACTCAGATGAAATCCTTTATGAACAAATCACTATGATGATACTAAAGAGATATAGCTATTTTGATGGAGCTATTGATGTTGTTTTCATTAACAAAGCCTATTTGTTGCTTTATTCTAAGGGCTAGAGTAAGAAGAAAACCAAGGTATTGTTTCATTGACCACTTTACCTATTTAAATAGCTTTAAATGAGATAAAACATTTATTTCTAAAGAGCATTTACTTCAATAGTGTTTTGTCTCAGCTCATAAACGGAGGCAATTTCTGCTTTTACCAGGGCTGTGCTAATTCCAGCCTGGCCTTTGGTACACTCGAGGCAGCCCTTTAAAGACGGCTCTCTTTTGAAGCCTGCTGGTCGAGCTGTTCAAAGCTGCAGCTGTTTTTGGTGGTGTTTGACAGCTTTAATTGATGTTTGTTTTGGCATCGAGTTTCGTTCCTTTCATGCAAATGTCCAGCATGCGGGGAAGTGGGTCAGGGCAGCACTAGGTGGGCACGGCTTGTGTGTGCTGGGATAAGAGCAAAGCAGTTAACGGATTTACATTTCAGATCAGAGAATGTCAACAAGCACAGAACGACAAAAAGAAGCAATACTGATGCTTTAAGTTGGAAATACAGGCTTCATTAACATCTTCTTGATTAGATCATTGCTGGTGGGAGCACTCTGAAAGATACCGGCCCATTTTCTGCAGCTTTCACTGAGGTCCACCACTTTTTTTTTATCAACAAAATATTTCCACATTTGTTGTCCACCTGAATGCCCACTGAGCTTCGGCCATTTATCAGACTCCTAGCCTCCCCCTCCCAACTCCAAAACCCACCCCGCCCCCTATCCCATGATCCCTTTTCCCTCAGCCTGCGCTGACATCACTATGGAGGCACGCAGGGGCCTCTTCATCTGCTCTCAATTAAAGTCCTGCAAACTCCTCAGCGGAAACAACCTCAAACTGCTATGATGCTAAGAGAAGCAACCTGAGACCTTGACAAAACAAGCTGGCGACAAAGCTTGCCAGCAGTGTGTGTGACAAGGTGAAGATTTGTGTATGATAATCAAGTTAGAGCATGAGCAGCAGTCCTTTATGTGAGGCAGCAATGAGGATATGTAAATGTAAGATCTTCTGATGACCAAGCAAAGATGTCATTAAATCATAAAAATGCTTCAAACCTGTTTCACTAATTTTGGAAGGAACCCAAAAATTAATTAAAAGTGTCATTAAAACCTGCTATTTTGGGCTTAACATGGACGGATGTGTTTTTTGTTTTTCAAAAGCCTTCCAGCTTTGTTAGATGGAAATTGATTTGTACTTAATAAAAAGCCGTGTCTAAACTTGATGTACACTGTGCTATTATTTTAACTTCAAAAGTCTGTTTGAAATGATCAAATATAAAATTATACATATCCAAGTTGAAGAGTACATTATGTGCTTGAATATAATGCCAGTTTTAGTCATTAAATTGTGGAATCGACTCGTTTTTGGGAGAGTTCAGTTATAACATACATGTTATCAACTGTGGGTCTTTGAGTTTTGGTTCTCGTCTTTGGATAATTTCTGTTTTTCAGTTTTTGCCATCCACTGCCTCCACATTTGGTTTTTGTTTTGGTATCCTTAGCTCTTTATGTGTTTTGGTCACTTTCTTTTACATTCTTACCTAAGTTTAATCTCTTACTCAGGTACTCTTCATTCAGCTGATTGGTCTCACCTGGTTCAATCAGCCACTGATGCAAACGGCAATAATATTAAACCTATCAGTATGTAAATATCTTTAGAACTGTTTGCTAAACCACATGCTATTTGAACTCCCCTTTGTACAAAAACACTGAAAACTTATTGACCTCTGCAGCAGTTTGTAAGTTTTAAAGTTAAAGCTCACTGTGGTAATGAGCAGGGACTCAAGTTTTAGCAGATGATGGTGACGCTCACAGAGCATCAGAGGTTGTTGTGACCCAGATGCTCTCCAGATGTTACCCAACACACATTGAGAGTCAGACATAGACAGGAGGTGAATAAGAGGGTGTGAATATGTCTGCAAAAGGCCATGATTAATAAATCTTTGCAAGTATAAAAGTTTTACCTGTATTTCAGAGCTACGATGACAAAACAAAGCGAAGTGAGGCAAAAACCACTTTATGAAGTCAGATGCATTCAAAAATATACAGCACACGAGATTGTTGAAATCACAAGGAGCTGGAAAGACAGCTGGGCCTCAGGAATGGGGGATGGTTCCTCTTCTCTCCAACCGCTAGTTTTTCCTCTCAACAACTGAATGATAAACAATATAAACTAGTTCTGCTGTTTATATGAGGAAAACAAAGTAAGTGCCAAATGAAACGCATCATTAAAAATTTATTTTTAGTCCGTAACCTCGATGTGACAGTCACTTGCTCTACTTTGTCTTATTCCTTGTTCATCAGGGAACAAAAAGCAAAACCTTCAGCAGAGTGATGTGACTGACCACCACGTACCCTCACCCCTCTGTCCCTTCACCCCAACCCCCAACTTTAGAGTCAGTGTTGAACCAGCAGGCCTCCAACTGGCCAGCCTTTCTCTGCCTGGGAACAAGAATTCATTACAGAGAAGAATTGCCTTATTGTGAAGACCCTGTTGCCCCCTCGTGCAGGAGAGGGTGGTGCCTTGCAACATGGACACTGGGCCATCATGCCGTGACCCGGCTTCAGGGGTCATATCACCCACTCATCACACACTCACTGTTTGGAAAAGCATTGCATGTACAGGACTGTCTCACAACCACAAATTGATGCAAGTTGATGTTTATATGAACTATTGTGACTACTCAGCTAATCTGTGGCCATGCAGGTAGATTTTCCTGCTTAGAATCTGAAACCTAAAGTTTTTCAATCCCTGTAATAAAGAACTAAGGACATTTTCTGTTTTCTTCGGTTGAAACAAAATTGTGTTCAGTTTATCTTCAGGTTTATATGATGGAGATATCAATCTGTAGCAATGTCATTACACTTCCCTGTGGCAGTGTTTATACACATCAACCTTATTTCCATTTCACAACAACAAAGATCAATGAATTTTATTGAGGGTTTTATCCAACAGACGAACACAAAGTAAGTCAAAAAGTGTCTTTTATGTCCTTTGTCTTTAACTGGTTGAATTGACACCTTTTTTGAGTTTTAGAGTGATGTGTTTGGAAATTTTCTATTTTTGTCCTGTTATATCCACCCAGCAGTACCAATTGTTTGTAAAAATCAAAGCTTTGAAAACAAAAAAAGTCAGCAGTCATACAAAAATACTGAGTAGGTAGACATGGTTTGGATGGGATCAGAGGGCATTTTCTCATGTTCAAATAGGAAGCAGATGTTTCCTTCTCTTTGTAAATAGAAATGGTTTAATTACAAGATTTACTTGCTAGGCCATAACCCTGGATATCTCAGAAACTTGGACTCAACTGCTGAGCGTGACATTGCTGAGGCCCCCATCTCATCAGATTAAGACCACCACAAAATCTCTTGGAACTCCATGACTATTCAAATGTGATTATATTACAGCCCAACTCCAGTGTAGCAGTAATGACGCTAATATGTTCTTAGTACTATGATTTAATTGTCACTTGCTGTTTTCCTTGCTATACTACCATGATGTTACCGCCATAACACATAGGCAATTCACACACTCTGCACAATTTCCTAACATTTTCAAGAATATTCTTACTCTCCACCATCAGTTTCAGCCTTGCTGTAAAGATGCAATCATCAGCTTATTAGTAGCACATAAAATCAGGTGGACTGGTTTTCTAAAGTTTAATGCATACCAGAGCATGATATCAGTAGCTCCTTTTAATCTGGTGTAGTACTATTAGATGTACACAAAATGTAAAATCTTTTGTATTGTTGTATCTTCCCATATAGTTTATCTTTAGGTGCTTCACAAATATGCAGGTCCTTTTTTTGTTTTGAAATATGGATGAAAATCGTGGTTTGTCTTTGTGATGGACTCACACCCTGCATGAACAACTTCTTTTGATTAATGGACAGAAGTTGGCAAGACTATGATAATTTACATTGCACAGTCCAGTTCAGATATTGAATAATGAGATGCAGTTCTAGATTACTTTTCTCATACCCTGTCCTATGAGTTACAATATCATACAAAATGTCTTGAAAGAGAGAAAGGTCTACAGAAGTTTGACTTGTCTTATTTGAACATTGTGGTTTGCATTAAAGAGATATCAGCCAGTTTTATTTGTGGATTGTGTGGTAGAAATCACCCTGTAAAGAATTAGAATTAAATTTGTTGCTTTACTTTGGAAATGCCACTGCTGTTCTGCAGTTGAGCAGATATAGACATTGTTCTGTGGCTCTGGTTGTGAGCCAGCTCAAAATTGTTTTGTTGCAGTGGAAAAAAAAAAAATATTAAAAGCAGTTGCTTTACAACAGTGCTTCTGGCATGCCTGGTTTCACTGACAGCGAGCTGCAATTTTAGACTTGTTTTAACATAACATGTTTTTAGAATAAACATAAAAAGAATACAAAGAAAAAACCCTGCAAACTAAAAAAGATCAATTTGTTCTGCAATCATGCTGTGTATTCATGCACTTATTGACATAAAATGTACCTCTTCTAAGAAAGCAACTTAAATAGATTGGAATTTCTCATGAGGGATTTTTACAAAACTGTCTGGCAGTAATATTTTATGTTAGTCCCAAAACAGCTGCCATTGTGCTTTATCTGTGTGATGAAATCTGCAGCCTGCAGATCAAAAAAAATAATAATGCTATTTTGCTAGTGCTGGCCAAAAATAAGACTGTCTGACTAAAAACCAAAGGTGTTAAGATTCAAAATAATAAAATTAAACAGAACTAAAAGGTTTCATGTGGTACAATCTCCTTTCACAAAAGGCTGAGACGTCTGTTTGGTTTGTTAAGGGGAAATGATCGTATGAATGAATTCAAAACATTGTATTTTTACTCTGAGGTTCTAAGCAAGGTAGTAACCATGCTGTAGTGTTCAACATATAAAAGATCAGAGTTGTTTCACAGCCTGGTTTTTAGATGTAGTGATGACATCTGTTTTTCCAACCAGTTGTCTATGGGATTTGTAAGCATTAACACACGACTGTTGCTATGACCAGAATAGAGGATCTTCTTTGGACAGTAGTGGAAGATGAGTAGATATTCAGAAACATCTGAATACCTTCCAGTGGGGATGATAGGTTTAAACTGACAGCAGCTTAAAGGCTTGTGGCATAGCTTGTGGAGAATCTCTGAAAACACAGGTAAACATGAGGTACATTGTTAGGAAGCATGTAATTCTGGTTATAGAGATAGATCTTGAATATCACTACAATATAGGACAATCAGGCACAAAAAGCTCATCCTAGCTTAAAGATACTTGTCTTTAAAGTATTATCAAAAAAATAGCTTTGAGAAAGATGCATGTAGGCTTGGCAACTAAAGCTTGTCCAACTGAGAAGTCCCAACTCTACAACTTTAGTAGCATGCATCTCTCAGAGGTCTCAGTCCAATGTTAATTAGTCTCATTTAACATAAACATGCCCAAATATCCACTAGCAGTATCTCTTCTGTCACACCTTGGCTGCTTCACAAAGAACAGGCTACAGTAAGACTATATTGTCAGTGGCTCAGCTTGAAATGACAAACAGAAGGTCCATAGGAGTTGTGCTGGCCCAAGCTGATAGCAGAGGTCACTGGCCTTCCCTGCAGTGGGAGTGACAGGCTGCAATTTTTTTCTCCTCTCTTCATTAGCTATTTACATTAGCACCTAATGTGCGGATCACCATCGCCACTCAACGTGAATCCGACCAGTCCAAAGGGAGAGTTGCTTGGAAGTGTTCACGGCACCCCGGGAGTCGCCGGGTGTTGGACGCCTGCAGGGTGGTGGGTGTTGAGAGCAGGGGCTTGTTTGGATCAGGGACTGAATTTTCCTCTGAAGATGAGGAAACGGTTTATGGCACGCTCCCATGAGAGTGTCTCCTGCTCTTTGAAGCTCCTGTCTTGGTGGCTGCTCTTATCTATGGGAAGGGATTATTTTATCTCCTCCTGTTTCTTTCTTTTTGTTCCTCTTCCCTTTCTTGCTCTCCAAAATCTCAGATCTGGTCCAAAGACCTCTGTGGAGATCATCTCATTGCCCTTCCCATTTCTTTCCACTCTTTTCCAATTTCTCCTTTACCGTCTCGCCACCGCCACCCCCATCCCCACCCCCACCCAGCCTTCTATTGCTTTCTCAGTTGCACCCCACACTATTTTTCTTTCCCCCCTATATCTCCTGTATTCTGCCCTTCCAACACATGACAGACTGTGTAATTAATGAGCATCATAAACCTCTCTTTCTATTAGCTACCCATTAGTAAACCTGGCAAGCCTGTCATTTTGGACAAAAACACACAGCTCTTTCATTTGATCCCCACATCAAAGGAGAACCCCACTGTTTTCGGCTCAATACACTAATTGTGTCCTCGTTCTGGATGGGGCTACACCCCCATTGCTTCAAAAAAGCAGCCAGTGCTGACGGGAGATAGTAAAGAGGAGTACAGAAGCAGAAATCATTGATTATACAGGCCTAATTTTGGAGGAACCTTTGTTGTAAAAATTACAACAATTTAGTAGAAGGCCTAAAAGTCGGAATGCGGACATTTATCTACACACCACCGGAGAGCTTGCTTTTACTGTGGGCATATTTTAAAAAATAGGACGTGTCAGTGGGCTTCAGGCTCTGTTAGAGGTGTTTTATATGCCGCTGTAAAGATAAAAAGGAATTTATAAGCGGGATGGAATGGATTCCCCTACTTTACACTACAAACAAATAATGCAAAATCACGAATCAGCAGTCTGGTTGAGATATCTTTCATCAAGAAATGCTAAAAGAAAAATTAGCTTATGTGTGTATATGTTGCTTCACCGATTTTATGAGTCTATATGAACTTTTCCAAAAATCTAAAAAAAAAAATGTTAAGATTTGAGAAGTACTAGTGGTAGATATTGGGCAAAACACAGCATGCAGAAAAGCAATCACCAACAAGCAGGCTGTTTTTCCTCTTCTTAAAGGCCTGACACATCACACGCTGGGCCACCATAATAGGCCGAGTCACTACCATGGCAGGAATCATCACTTTACTTCAGTCACAATTGTCTTCTGCCCTTTGCAAGGCTCATGCCCTTTTGTTCCCCCACATAAAGGCAACAGTCACATGTCTGAGTTTTTTTGCAACCTGCAGCTGCTCTTCTCTCTCTCTCTCTCTCTGATTCAGACCCTCTTCTTCACCTTCAGGAAACACTCTCCCCAGTGGCCTCGGCAGGCATCAGGTCCCTAAAATTGTTAGAAGGAACAACCAAAAATCATTAGATTCCCCCCTGACTCAAGCCTGACTGCCACCATTTATTTTTTCAAAAGAGTATGACAAATTATATGATGGAATGAGTCAGCATTGGCTACTGAGGAGTTTCCCTAAGGGCGATCTACGTTAATCAATCAAGGCCACCTACATCAACAAGCAGCTGCCCCCAGTGTTTAGATTTTTTCTATGGAGACAAGGGAACACAAAGGAATTAAAAACTTGTCTCTTCTCTGGGTTTGATAAATGACTCAATAAACCTCAGATATTTGTTCTCCAATTTGATAAAGGGCCAGTATAAAATAACTCCAACCCATGATAACAGGGATTGATTGTAGGCTGGGGGTGGGGGCCAGGGTATCTTCATATCCTTGGGATGGCTTTAAACCCTTGCCACCTCCGCTTTCACAAGCATCAAAGGCAAGAGCTTGGAAGTAGGGCTCGCAAAGCCATCTCTCCGTTGGCCTCTTCAAAGGACAGGAAGTGTGTCAGAGGGACAGGCCTTCTTTCCCTGCAAATTTGGGCAAGTTGCTATAATAACAAGCTCATCTGTGTGTCTGTGGCAGTCCAGTTCAAAGGAGGGCTAGATTCCTCTTGGTACAACATGTGATGATGAAGTTAGGACTACTACTGAGTCGTAAGCATAGAAGGATGATTTATGAACATGCTTCCGGTGAATAGACTTAGATATTAAGCTTCTGTATTTATATTGTACCTTTCACCTTTCCTAAAGTTTTACTAACTTTTACAAAAGATGTTATGGTGAACAAGGCATGATAAAGTTTTCAATGTTACTTTACTAAAAATCCATCCAGCTCTCATTTACTGTAGTTGAAACTTATATTTTCCATGAACTGGCTCTTCATCTATTTGGATGTATTTTCTAAGAAGCCTGTTTATCTAACTCATACAACACCTAGTCATCTATGGGAGCTTATGGGAGGTGAGGAGTCTGTATTTATTTGTTTATCTATTTAATCTGCATAATCAAATAAAGCTAAGTCAGCCTGGTTTTGAAGTTCTTTATCTGGAAGTAACATCAAAGATCCTCTCTAGCTCATCATTGGAACTTCCTAGCCATTCCCAAAGACAAATATAATCTCTTCTGCATGTTCTGGGTTTGTTCCAGGGTCTCCTTTGTGCAGGGAAGGCCCAGAAAACCTCTGAAGGAAGACGCCCAGAATGCCCCAAGAAGTTTATCTTATTCTGATGTGGTGGAGCAACAACTTTACTTTGAATCCCCAATAAACGATAAAGCTCTTACAGAGGATGATAATTTCAGCTATCATGTCCAGAATATTATTCTTTCTGATCCATACATAACGGTCATGGTAAGGGTTTTTGGATAACCTGCTTTGGTAACACTTTATTTGAAGGGGGTGAATAAGACTGTCATGACACTTTCATAAACATGACATAACACCTGTCATGAACATCAATAAGCCTTCATGAATATTTATGACTGTTGTCATAAATATTCATGAAGGCTTATTGATGTTCATGACAGGTGTTATGTCATGTTTATGACAGTGTTATGTCAGTCTTATTCAACCCCCTTCAAATAAAGTGTTACCCCTGCTTCTCTACTCTCCCTAACTGGAGCAGAGTCTGCGTTACTGCTGATGAATCCCCAAATCCATTTAGCTGACAGAGCTCTTCAAAATCTTCATAAAGCAATGATAAGACCCTATGGTTCCCTAAAAGATACACTCTCCTCTTCATTGCTATGCCTTGAAATTCTGATCCTAAAAAAACTTTACAGCCTCATTTTAACAGCCAAGAGCAGCAGTCCTCAAATCCAGACACTGAGGACCAGTGTCTTGCAACTTTTAGATGTCTTTCTACTTCAACACACCTGAGTCAAGTAGAGGTCATTAGTAGGTCTGCAGAGGATTGACTGCATACTGAGGGGATAATTCAGCCATTTGATTGAGGGGTGTTGGGTTGTCACTTCGAAAAATTGCAGGGCACTGGCCCTAGAGTAAACTTTTCACTGGAGACTGAGAAGTGTGACAACTTAGTAGTTAGGTCAAACTTTCTGTGTCTCTATTTAGCCAGACTCCCTTTCCACTTGGTGTAAACCTTGGTAAAACTGTCTTAACCCTTGTGTCTAGAAATGGGGTCCAACTGACCCCACACACGTAAAACTTGTATTATTTGCCACAGTCCTCTACGTTTGCCTCAGTCCTCGCACGCACAAAGGTTAATATGCCCTGTCCCTGGATAACCTCTTGAGGAATATTTGCTCAGTCAGACCAGTTTTTTTGTGCTGATTAGCTTTGCTTACTGACCACAACTAGAGCAGACTGACTGACTAAAAATTTGGGGTAAATTGGACAAAAAAATGTGCAGTGTTGACCCAACTCTATGGGTCTCTGCTTCATCAATCCTACTTGAGACATGAACAACTGTCTCATTGTACTGCTCAAGATTAAGCATGAACAGAGAGGTCTGAAACTGTTTTGTGTGAAACTGAATTATTTGGTTCTTTCAAACTCATAAGTAATGCTGAACACATATCCAATTCCGTCTAATGACTTATTCTGATTGCTCAACTCACTTATCTTGTCTGACAAGCTATGCTTTATAACATAAAACATGCTAAGATGTGATAAATCATTTCAAGTATTTCAGTGTCTTAATAAAAAACTCCTGGGAGCCCAGTGTAGTTATGAATGGAAAATAGTTAATTTTCCTAAATGAGCAAATAAAACACTGGCTCATTTAGATCTGCCTAAGTTTTGCTTTTTCTTTGAAGATGTACAATTAAGGATTAAACAAATCCAACAGGCTTAAGATACATTTCTCCAAGGTGCTTCCTGTTTGTTGAATATGCTTTTGTAAAGGATTCTTAAATAAGTACAATAAATTATTCTATTCCTATGAATGTTTTCCCTTTGGCATCAGTTTTGGTAAAAGTAGAGTAATTCATGCAAAGTTAAATAAGTAATTAAAAGTAATATATTCTTATCTAATTGATCGGATACAAAAATGTGTTGTTTTTACTTTTAAAATATTTTTTTTCTTTTGTAACTTGTCCCTCTGATTTAATATAATTCAGTCTAATCTATGAAGGATTAATGTAATCTGTTTCTTTATTAGAAAAATGCGTTGTATTTAGAGTTATGATTCAAAGTATTTTAGAGGAAAAGGGTGAAAGGAATCCTTGAATGCGGAACTTCTGAGCGTGATTAACTTTAACTTTTGATCTTCCGCGGATACAATTTACAGAAGACTTCTTGGGAGAACATCTGGAACCTTAATGGTTTTGGTTGGCAGGGTGAGACCCACTGTGTGCAATATTACTGTCACACTGAGAGACTGGCAGCCTGGCATGAAATGGCCCAGTAGCTGCTATCTTTATGCTGTATATCTGAAGACATCAAAAGCATCTTAGCTTGCTTTCATCTGCTGCCTCAGTCCAATAAGACTCTTATTCTCATGTCAGAGACCTCAAACAGAGAGATGAGCGCTGTGCACTAATCCTGATTTGATTCTGACCTCAAGAGGCCCAAATGGGTGCATAATTGTTGACTTGATTTATCTAATTCTAAAAGGGTTATAAATTCAAATGCAATTCAATCGTCATGCAACCTTATCCTCCTTTGTTCTCAGAGCCAGTGAAAGGTTTTATGAGGCCCGACGCTGAAGGTGGGTCCTTGTTAAACCCACCAGAAACTGCAAAGAGTCACTGACCTATTTTATATTTTTATGCAGGGACTTAAAAAAAAATTCAAATGTTATTGCATCACACCTTAAATAGATTCATAAAAGTTTGAAAGGTGGAGCTAAGATTGACCCCATGTTTACAAACAGCATTTTGCAGACATATAGAAACAATCAGTCATGTCTTCGTCACTTTTCATTGTTTAATCTGTAAGATATAATTAAACATTTCAAACATTCATAAAATGTTTGAAGTGTTACTTTCATGTAATTGCCTCACCATATAATGTTCTATTTCTATATCCCCTTTAAGCTGAGTATAGCTCTTTATAATAGTATGTCAGTGCATAAGAAGTAAATTTTGGTGCACTTAAACCTTTTTTTCTAAAAAATAATAATATATTTTTTAATATAGCTCTTGCTTTTCTTTTTGAAATTATATTTATTCACATGATCTCTCAGTCATCACCTACTTGTTTTCTGAAAATTGTAATAAATTATGCCAAAACCCATGCCTTTTGTCCTGTCATTCTGTTATAATCTATTTTGGAAAAATAAACAACCAAGGCTAATTTTTTCTTACAGAGTAGACATGACTGGGAGTCCTCTGCTGTAGCCAAAGTTTGTTTATAACTCAGACTTGCCTTGCTTGTACTTTTGAATACATTCATTAATCAAGGTATAAGATAACAGTGCAAAAACAGCGTTTGGGGGTTCATAATACTTTTTAATTTTTTTTTTTTAGAATTTGTTCTCCCCTTTTTTAGGGGAGAACAACTGTAGTCTACAATTAACTGTAGACTACAACAAAAAAACGTGACAGGCTGCACGTCCGATTGGGGCCCAGGACTGTGACCCCTGGCTGGAACGTGACCCTCCTTTTGAGAAAACTAAGACTATAATCAGCGGGTTTACACTCATTCGCTCGCACTCGGGGCTGATATTATATTCTCACAGTTAAAAATGTAATCGTTTTGATGTCACCTCATCAGCGCTTCACCGAGACTGAAGCGGGGCGAAGCTGCACAAGCGGCATCAAGTTACAGTGAGAGACGCAACTGGTTCCGGAATCTGGACTCTTTTGGATTTGTTACCGTCAATTTTGAGATTTTGAGCGTGAGCCCCATTTTTTTTTTTTAAGGTCAAGTAGGTTAGCTTAAAATACATTTCAAAGTTGCAGGGCTTATGATTAATATTTATGCCTTCAAAAATAAAAATGAAAATGTGAAATGCTGTTATTTAAATCTGGTTAATCTTAACTTTCCGCTCGGTGACGTGCCTGGGTTTATTTTGAACGCGCCGACCGGAAGTTGGTCAACCTATAGTCTTGCTTGTGTCTATTGGCGGCAACGCTTTGGATCAAAGACTCACTCTGCTCCTCGGTCACACGGTCTTCACTCCATGTAGTGCGCTCTCGGTCTCCACGGACGCTCCGCTGACTGGATATCGCAGCCTGTTGTTATTTTACTGGATTATATTCTTCTGATGGTTTTCAACTCCAACTCGATGCATAGAAATGGGTAAACTGCACTCGAAGCATGGTACGATTTCTTATTCCCGATAGGAAAAAACACAGCAGTAGTTGTTCCAACTGCGCTTTGATACTTTCTAGTAACACATTCATTGTTTTCCATTTTTCTGTCTTTCAAGCCGCTATTTGTAAACCGAGGGAGAGTCCAGAAGGTAAGCAGACTTTATTTGTTCTCCCCTTCACAGTACACTTTTAATATTTTCTGTCAGTTTGTAAATGGAAACGTTGCACGTAGAGTTCGTCTCTTAGAGAAGAGAGTCCCGTTTTTCGGTAGAATGAGTCCTGCTTAATAAATTATTGTTTTTTAAGCATCTGACATGTGTTTTTTGTGTTCCAGGCGACAGCTTTGTTGTGAATGCCTGTTTGGCGAAAAAGGGAGTCGACGACTGGCTCGTGAAGCAGAAATACTACTGCACGAGCTCTCGCCTCGAGCAACAGGACTGTCACCATCAGAGTAACTGCGGGATGACTGCACGGGTGAGTTCCCCTGGCCACCTACGTTCACTTATTTACTGCCAACTTACTCGGAAAATTCGGAATAAGTTGTATCCCCATTTTCCCACTTGAACATGTTTGAGTAAAATTTTTTTTTAGAAAATTGTTTTATGTAGGTTTTTGAAACTGCGATCGAGTTTATCACCGTTTCAGCACGAGGCTGGTTTTTACGCTCATACACCGGCTTGCAACAGTATTCACAGGCGGATAAGTTTTCCACATTTTTTGCACGTTAAATTTACTTTATTGTTTTTATCGGAATTTTGTAACACAGATCAACACAAAAAGGCGAATAATTGCTAGGGATGGTTTTCATGTCCTTTAGACAAATAAAAGTAAAGTAAAATAAAAACCACAGCTTGTATTTATGAAGCCCACCTAAGAGATAGTATTTTGTAGAAACACCTAAGCGCTCTGAGCACATCTACAGACTGACATTTCTGCCCATTCTTCTTTCGAAAATACCTCAATCTCAGTCAGATCTGTGAACATCAATTTTAAAGTCCTGCCACACATTATCAATTTATTTAAACCAAATCATTTTAGTGTTTTTGATCTGCTGGAAAGATAGACAGTGACTGCACTCTCAGGTATTTTGCACCCTCTAACAGGTTTTCCTCTACGAACTAATTGTTGCCCTGTCTTTAGATTCCCAGATCAACTTTGCAGCTCCTCCAGAGTTACCATGGGCTTCTTGACTACTTTTCTGAATGATGCTTTTCTTGCTCGAATGCTCAGTTTAGGAGGATTGGTTTGTATTTTTCTGAACTCTTCCTATGAGATGTTTAAGCTTTTCCAAGCTCGACCTGTTTAATGTTTTAAACAGAACAGTTGTAGTTAAACTGAGATCATTAGTTTATTTTCTCTTGTGTGCAACTTTATGTTGGCCCATCACATAAAATCCCCACAAAATGTGAAAAAAATTTAAGGGGCTGTGAATACTTTTGCTTAGCACTGTAGTTGTTTTGTACTGCAACAGTGAATGCTTACACTGCTTGCTTGAACTCACATTTACTCGTGCATGGAACATTGATGATGTCAGCCTCTTTAACTGATCTGAGACTCCCTCTCTCAGTCTCTCTCTTGTAATTTAGTTAACAATAGACCCAGGCTGAGTTGAAAGCATTGCTGTGTGACAGTCCAGTGACAAGTGTGGATTGTAAAGGCTGGGGAGAAATGTTGGAGGTCATGCTTGTTTTGTATTTTGGCAGTGTGGTAAACACTGTGCCGCTGTTGTCAAGAAGGGAGATCCTTTGGAATTGCTTCAGAGGAGCTTTTAAGCCTCTTTGGTTAGAGATGCCTTCCTCAAAGGCAGGCATGTTTCAGGAACTGAGACCTGTTAAGTAGAAAAATGGGAAATGAGTTCGCCCACCCAGGATCCAGACATTTTCATCATAAATCTGTTAGTTTATTAAACATAGAGCCAAATCCCAGATCTGTTGCATTCTAAATAGATGACACACTATTGTTTGATGCTGTATAGCATCATTTAATTTTTTGGGTCATTCCATAAACATGAACATGTCAGCACCTACTGCTTGATGTGGTAAACCATCTGATTTTCCCCTGTTTTACTCTTGCATCACTTATGTCCTACCAACTGATGCTTGCAGCTTTTCTTCGCTTAAGGTAATTTAATGCAATAAAATGGAGCTGAAGAACAAAGATACAAGACATAACAAGTTACCGTTAGTGAAAACAGCTACTTGTGCGAGGCATTTTTGGTGAGCAATTGCCTGCATAAAAATTGAGAATGTGCTAGACAACAAATATAATTTGTAACTATAAACAAATGTCAGTTCTAAAGTAAAAATGCATGACTCAGTTAAGCACAACTTGAATAAATTGGGACAATTATGCATTTTTCTTTTGGGCATTACATCAAAAAAAAAATCTCTAGTATAAAATCATTAATTTGTTTTGTGCTGGAAGCTACGTTAGCATTACATGTGTTCTTAATCATGAGGTAAAATTGTAGATAGTTTTAGGAGGTTTTTGCTGGTGGTGTTGACATTACTAATCGGGATTAGTTATTGAAGCAAGATCAATCTCCAACCTCAGTTTTATGTCTTAGTTTTTGATATATTTTGAAGAAACTTTGGGTTTTCTTTCTAAAAGCTTGTTGGCAGCAGTACAATTATTCCACATTATTTAAATTACTTGAGGCAATTTAAACATTTTAAACCAAGCACATACAATAAATAATGAGCGGAAAAACAAACATCCATTCCTTTGTTCCTCAACATATTCAGCAGCTTTCTGTTTCCAGCAACACCACAGTGTAAAAGCTTTTGGCCAATAGTGGAGGGGGCGTCGACTGTAAACTTGTTGGCATGGCATTTCTTTCTATAGAAGTTTCCTCATTAATTTTCATTGTTACAGACTGAAATTCTTGTGCCAATCTAACTTTCTGCTGGATCCCTCCCATTCACAAGATGATGTAAACTAAATATGTAGACTTAGGATACTTTTTAAAAGTTATTAAATCTGTAATACATCAGGTAATAGTTTATGTTTCTCCCTATCAGATGTCTTAAAAAGTTATTGATTTCTGCATTTCACTACTATGTAATATATAATTTGCAGGGTCAGCCTTACTTTTAGTGATTAATGAATTAAAATTAGATGCAATAATCCATCAGCCTTTGATTGGTATCTACCAATGTATCATTAAATACCTAAAATCCTTAATTTTCTATTATTTTTAGTTTCTTTTAGATTAAAGACAGTTTGAAGGTGCAGTGCTTTTATTTGTAAAAGTCCTTAAAGAAAAAAAAAATCTGAATCAGTCAAATTAAAATCGGCAGATAAAACCTCTGAAAAACTGTCAGCCAGAAAAGTTTAATCAGTTCACCTGTAAATAAAGTGGTTTTAATTTTATTATCTATTCATTAGGGAAAATATATAAAGATTGTTATCAACAAAACATGTAGCAAAATTATTATTTATTTTCATTTTGTAATGTGTGAAGGATTTTTTTTTCTTTTTATGTGTAAAAGTCAGACCTAAAAGCGCTGTTAGAAAAATGAGTTGAAATCTCACTCCAAATGAACGCAAGTCCTCTCTTGGCTTTAAAAGTTGTCGGTGTTGCATGGAATACCTGGTGGGATAGTTATTTATAGCCACTGTTCTTTAAGCTCCTCTCCCAGTTGGACCAGGGTTCAGGAGAATGTGGGTCGGGTGTCACCAGCGGGGTGTCCATGCTTGAAATTCTTCTGAGCCGATCTTTGCCACACTATAATCCCAAAAGGAACAATGCCGACTTTAAAAGAATGTCTGGGCTGAGAGATGTGGCTCACATGAGCAGTTTGGCTTTGTTACAAAAGTATTTACACCCCATTAACGTTGGGACATAGTAGTGGCTTCATCATGCTGTGGAAATGCTTTTCTCTCACAGGGTTTGGAAAATTGGGACTTGGCAGACGGAATCAACAAAAAGTGTTTACTAATAGAGATTGTAAGCCACACTTTTCACATTTTTAACTCTAGAAAATGTTCAAAACCTTTTATTACGTTCCAACCACTTTGCAATTATCCTCTAGCTGGGATGCCAGTAAAACCCCAGTAAGTTTGGAAGTTTGTAGATGCAATCAGTCAAAATATGAAAAGCTTAAAGAGGTGTGAGTACTTTCCCATTCATAAAGTCCAGAGAGACTCTTATTGGGCAGTGAGCGGTGTAAGCAGGTGGACAGTGAAGCTCAATAAGATCAGAGTCATGTGAGCCTCAGTGACGTGCGGCACGGTGTCCACATCCACACCCAGCCGTAAATCTGATATTTGAAGCGTGCAGAAGTGTATCGTTAGAGGCGGATAAATAGCTGAGTATTTTCACTTCAGAAAACTTTTCAGCTGGTTCGGTTTGTTGCTTCCTTTGGGAGTAATCGTCAGATGTTGACATGAGAGGCTCTGTTTTAATAAGCCACCCTCTACTATTCTGTTACCTCCCCCTGCCCCACTCCCTTTGGTTCTGCCCTCTTCCCCTCTCTGCCTTCCTATCCTCCATCTGTTTGTTGCGTTTCTCATGTGCCCTGTGTTGGTTGCGGTTGATGACATGTGGCTGCATTTGAAGTGGGCCGTGCAGGGAGGTGTTTGTAGTGACACTGATGGCTCCTCCTCTCTGTGAAGCTCCAGTCTGTGTGTAGTTTAAAAGAACCCTCCACACTGAGGCTTCCCAGCCTGCTGCTCTCGCAGTTCCAAAAGCTTAGATTTTCCTTTCCAACAGAAGTTTGTGAGCCGTTCAGACAAAGAGCAAAAGGTGCATTTGACAACAGAATGCAATTCAAAAGCGGATAGCATCGGCGCTCTTGCTCCCACCTTCCCTGATTCACAGTTGGTTGCATTGTCTTTGATTTTTTTTTAGAAGCAATTTTTTTTTTTAAGTAGAAAGACCTTTTGGAAATGCTCCTAAAGATTTTAAGCACATGGCAGGTTTGTGTTGTGCTTTTTCTTTCCAGGTCATTTTCACAAAGCTGGGGCTCTTGTCTAGAAGCTGAAAGCACCTTTCAGTTTCAGACTCCTCTTCTTCTCTCTCTCCTCTTTCTTTCTCCTCTCCCAGTGCATTGCAGTTTCTTTTCCCACCGACTGGCCTCCCGTGCATGCTGTGTGACGTATACCCCTCTCCCACCATGCTCTACCCCCTCTGTGGTCCCAAGGGGCCAAGGACCTGTTGTTGCTCTTTGAAGAGGCTGGGAGAAAAGTTTGGAGCCACTCTCTAAAGAGAAGAAAAGGCCAGCCTTTGGGAGGAGGGGTAACACCTGGCCATAGGAGCTATGTGATTTTTTTTTTCCCATCGTGAGAAGATGTGTCTGAGGTCTTGGGTTGACATCAAATTAGCTGGAGGACTGGGAGGGTCGAGGATGTGGAGGTGGCTTTAATGTCACATCAGGCGTTGTATGTCACATAGTTTACTGAAAGCTGAAGGAGTTTCTCTTTCATGACAAAGCAGAGCGGATTACTGTCAGTTGAAAAAAAATCTTATGAAACAATGACATTAGTTTAGTGTAAAATAAAACTGGGTTGCACTAAATATTTCACTGATGTTTAAGAGCCATGTATTTAGATTCTTTATGCCTGGCAAGTTAGTACTTTAATGCATTGGAATGAGATTTTACATGAAAGACCAGCATGAAGTACTGCATACATTTGAAGTGGAAGTACTTTTCAAATCTTTTTTAAAATAGGAATCTGGAAAGTGTGATGTACATTTACTTTTATCCCCTTTTAGTTTGATACCCCAAAATAAAACCCTGTGCCATTAGCCCTAAGAAGACACCTAGTTAGTAAATAGAGTCCATGTGAGTGCTCTTGTCGAATGAGACCAAAATTAAATACTATCTTGGATAGAAAACTGATTCTGCACAGACGGGAAGTTGTGGTAAAGCTTAAAAATTGTTCTTCATAGATGCTGTCTATCTATCCCAGGTGACTGGGGTTGAGCAATTTTGCAAAGAGGACTGGAAAAAAATGTCAGTTTCTAGATGTGCAAAGCTGGTAAAGACATAGTCCCTAAAGAGTGCCAGTTGTGTTTGCAGTGAAAGGTGCCTCTACGAAGTGCTGCCTCAGGGGGGCTGAAAACAAATACACCAAAGTTTTAATGTTTGGAAGAGTAAAAAATGTTCAAATCATTTTCCATCTACTTCACAAATATGCAATGGTTTGTGTTGGTTCGCCACAGAGATTTCTAATAAAATAGATTGAAGTTTGTGGTTTGAAAATGTGAAAAACCTCAAGCAGTATAAATAAAAAGTAAAATATGTCAATATTTTTGATTTTGTTAGAAAGTGCCATCTTTCAATTATACATTTAAAGCATTAAGAATAGGCTACAGTCAAGATAAGGTACTTCAAATACCAGCTTGTACAGAAATGTAGACCTGAAGCTGTTGGATTTAGCTGTAGAAGTCACTTAATGTACCTCAATTTGAGGAAAAAAATAAATAAATCTTCAGCTGTCACCAAATGTGGCAACCAAAAATAAAAGTGCATTTTGGCACATTATCAGTCTGAGACGAATGCTTGTGTTTGTGTATATCTGTTCCTCGCGTGTGCATGCAAGTGTGCAGTATGTCTGAAGTCAGCTGTCCGGATGCACTCCAGAGATCAAAGGCTTATTTGGGAATGCGCTCTGAATCTCAGGGGATTAGCAGCTGAGATTGTGCTTTGTTTCCCCAAATATATGCTCAGTTTGGAGCAACGGATAGCTGTTGATCAAAGTGTCTCCCTAGCTAAAGGATTTTGTTGCACACTTGAGGGTGATGTTTATTTCAAAACCCCTAAAGAACAGATGCATTCTGAAGATGTTTTTATTTATTTGGCTGGACTGGATTTTTATTTTATATAATATATTCCTTTGTTGAGTGGAGACAATGGGTTAAAGGAAGAGAAAGGGAAGGAAAGTGTAAAACATTTAATCCAATAGATTTGCTGTTAATTCAGTCAGTATGCCAAAGGGAATTCATACTCCTCAAACTTTCTATTTTCTGCCACATTATAACCACATACTCCAAGGTGTTTTATTGTGGTTTTATTTGATTAATCAATAAAAAGTAGTGCAAAATTGTGAACTGGAAGGAAAATATCTGTTTTTCATAGACTTTCAACTGTAAATTCAGCAAAAGGTTATTGAGAAATGTATTACTCAGAGAGACAGAATGCAAATGCACACCAAATTTACAGATTTTCCTTCATATTCAGAGCTATGCACTACGTTGTGTAAAAATACCTGGCAGTTTGTGGTTGTAACCTGACAAAATGTCAAAAAGGTGCAGCAAGGGATCTTTCCAGTTCTGCAATGCAATGCAGATCAGAAAGATATTTTGGACCTAGCGTGCCTTTGACGCAGAACAAAAAGGCAACACATCCATTTCCATCTGGCTCTTTTCCTCAGTGCGAAGGGGCCTAAACCTTCATTTCAGTTTCAAAAGCGTTCTTAGCTGCCAGAAATATTTATTGGCTCCAGATCTCATTGGTTGTGATGATGACATAAAAAAATGCTGATTTTTGCTCCCTTTTGATATGATATTATAGGCTCCATAATAAGGACAATGACTGCTTGCAGTCTGTTGGTAACATCATAGTCTCTTTGTTATTTCTTCTATGAAATCCATCATACGTTTCCAGCTTTCAAGCAATATTTTCTTACCATTGAGAGATGTGTTTAGCACTCTGAAAAATTTTATGTTTGAAGACTGTTCAAATAGTTTAAGGAGGAAAAGAATAAGTCATTTAGTAGATGCATTAAATGCTCTGTATAGGTATTTCTTCTATTATTTGTACTCAGACCTTCAGATATGTATAAGATTTCCTCAAATAATAACAGATGCATCAGTGTGAGCTTAGGAGGTCGTACAAGGAGGGAGAGGGTTTTGTTTGTGTGGGTCTGGGAATCGCTCTAGGTTAGCGGGGCCCTTATGGTAGTTCTGGGCTTTCTTTGGGAGTGCAGTGCTCATTTTAATTAACCACATAAATGGCTCTGTTGAAGCGGATTTTTAAGTGTTTAAATCCTGAATAATTCTCTGCTGTTTGTTTATCTGGCTTCCCTGTGGACCGCGCTCAGGCCCATGCGGTAAGTGCTGAATAATTGGACCGAAAACTCAAAAGTGGCTCTCAGATGTGACGAGATGGGCATCTGCATAAAACTGCTATCAAGCTCTCATGAGACTGAGCACATGCAGAGGAGCATGCATGCACAATGAAATCTGGAGGCAGTCCCAAATCTGAATCTGCACATTACCCGTGTGTTTAGCCTAATATGTGAATCCATTTATCACTGCTAACAGAGTCCCAGCATGGATCCTCTCCTTTTGTTTGTTTTACTAACAGGATCTAGGGAAATGCCAGTGATGTGTGCTCCACAGTTTCCATGAGCCCTGGTGTATTCATCCTCCTTGTGTTTGCATGCTTTAGTGACCAGGGCTTTGAGGCCACCTGAGGTGGAGGGAATGGAGGAAGTAAATTTAGGTAAACAGATGTTGGAGAGCATTGTGCCTCTCCCTGACAGAGGTTCCAGTCCGTTTTGGTTCTTCCTGTGGCGCAAAGCTTGGAGGAGGTCTGGATTGTCTTATACGGGATGTTTTCAAGTTGAAGGAAAATTAAATAGAAGATTGGCCCTTCTGAAAGGAAAGCTGTCTGTCCCTGGTGGGTTTACACTTCAGAGGACCTCACTAGAAGAGGTAGAGCAAATCAGTCCACTGCTCCTGAAAGGGTTCTGTGTCATACTATCAAACTCACCAAAAAATTTAAATTTAACTACAAATCCAGGTCTAAAGTGGGGCTGGACAATAAATCTATAATAAAGCATATTGTGACAGACATCTGATCAATATCAGTAGATAAAATGTCTGCAAGAATATTCTATAAGTTTACTTAAGTCAGATCCAGAACTGCACAGTATTATGGGAGATGTCGACAGAGGAAAGGCTTTACCCAATCAACCTCCACTGCCAGCGAGGCAAGGTTGGTGGTATCAACTATCTCACTCACTCTTTGGTTACCTAGCAACAATCTGTTACCTTACCTGCCTCATAACTCCTTAAAAATAAAAAAATGAAAACTATAGTGGGGAATGAATAGGATAGGTTAAAAAGGAAAGGTCATGTCACCACTTTGGTATTTCAAAACAAAAACAAAAAAAAACTCATCAGTAATTATCAATCAGTAATTATCAATATCGACTGCAATGGAACGCTTAGGTTTTTCTACATCCCGTCACAGTCTTAAGACAGATTTTTTTTTTCACTGTTTTGGGTTCTAATGTACTTTTAAAAATGGCTGAAACCCCGAAGACATTCACAGCCATTTCTGAAGATTTTGAGTCTAAAATATCTGAAATTGACCTGTCCAGGATGTACCCCGCCTCTCGCCCGGAACGTTAGCTGGAGATAGGCACCAGCACCCCTCCCGACCCCACTGAGGGACAAGGGTGTTCAGAAAATGGATGGATGGATATCTGAAATTAAAAACAGAAATTTTCTTGCCTCTCTGCTTTACACAAGGAATGTGACAGTGTAGCCCACGTCCTGGATACGTCTGTGTGTGGTGGCTTTTAAAGCACCGACTCCAGCTTTTGGTCACATCTCAAGAGTCTCCACAAACCTTTCAATGCCCATTGCTTCATAATCTACTCAAGGTTTTGTTTATCCCTTTTGCTTATGCATTTTTTCTGTAGCAGTTTTCCTTCCATTCAACTTTCCAGTGATAGGCTTGGAAACAACACAGTTACCGTCACCTGTAAACAGCTTGGAAATTGCTAATTACAAGGGATAAAAAAAAGAAATCATTTTTTATGTGTCTTTAGGTGTAATATTCAAATTTTTAGTGAAACTGGACTTTGTGTAAGCCATATTCATCAGAATTAATAGCAATAAAAGTTTTAATTATTTCATTGTGTGTTGGTAAAATATATGAACTTAGCTTTAAACTACTTTCTAGTGATCTTTTAATTTATTGAGATGCACCTGTAAGCCTGTTTTAGCTTTCATATTGTCAAACTGCTGTGTGCAACTGTTCGTTATGGTGAACATTGATACAAGCCACTAATTCCAGTCAGCTATGAATAGAAACGCATATCTGGCACCCACACACTTGTATATAGAAGTTGATGTGTCTATTTCTGCTGCTGTGTTTACTTGCTAAGTTAAAACATTCTCTGTAATTACATAGATTTTAAATCTACAGTTTGAAGGTCAGATGTGAGGGATGTTTTGAGGTGGTGGTTTGTGGCTGGCAGGACGTCTGCTACAAACATGGTGTGTTTCAGTGCATTACTGCGCGTGTCTGCGTGTGTGTGTGTGTGTGTGTGTGTTCGTGTTCGTGTGTGTGCGTGTGTGTGTGTGTGCGTGTGCGTGCATGCACAGGCAGTAAGGAGGAATGTGGCCACCTTGGTGTGTAGGTTAGTCCCATCTGGCTAGCATGAACACTTCAGAGATTTCATAACTGCTACCTACCACAGTGAGCTCTCCAATCTTGATTCCAGTGACAGGGTCTAGCTGCAGGCTTTGTGTAAACTTTACTGTGAACTGTCATCTGGAGCAATTGTAGAACATCTGATTATGTCAGCAGTGATCCTCTACTGCTTCTCTTTTTAGCCTTGGTACTAATTAGTATAAACTAAGACTTAAAAACTTCTATTTTGAACATTTTAGTCTAATGTCTAATGTGTCATTAGACATAAAGTGGAAAAGAGATGCCTGTAACTTTGCAATCAGGTGTCTTCCTTTAAAATGGAAAGTTATTGTAGGAAAGTTAACCAACAATTGTGAGAATATGCACAGAAGCCCTTTTAGGAAGACTTATGATGCATGGCCTGACAAATCAAAGAGGTCTGTCATCTAATTTGGTTTTGGTAGAAGGTGCCAGTCACTTTCTTGATGCCCTTGAGATACTTTTCTTTGCTTATGTTCCTCTGACCCTTTACACCATTTGAATCATTTGCCTGACCCCACCAAGAAAACTGAGAGAGAACAGAGAACTTTGACTGATCATCCACAACAACCAGATGTGTTTTAGAATCATACTCCATGACGTCTACACCCAAAAACCTGAACTTTTGGACTTCAGATCTGTTCTGTTTTTGTTCGATTTGTGACACACTGCAAAATTATGGTTTGTACAGCCAGCTTATTTCCATCAGCGAGTCATGATTCTTTTGTAATTGCCATACTAGCGACACTTTTTTAAGTGGATAAGATGAGATTTCATGCAGTAAATACACAGTGCCATAATGTTTCATTGTTGTTAAATAATGAGATTACCATATTGGATGTTATTAACCCACAATTTGCTCATTCCTCACTTTCGTAGTTGTCATCACAATATCCTCACCCCTCATCTCTAACTGAATACATTTCTAGTCAGCCTGATTAATACGATTGTACAAACAGAAAGGCTTTTGCAACGATTCCGTTTTGTAAGTTGTAGATATAGAAACACGTTTTGCATGATTTTTGTCAATGATATTAAAGGACCATTCAACCAATAGTGTTTTTCTGAGTAACAGTTGCACTGGTATTCACCTGCTTGCATGCGCATTGTACATTTGAAGTAAAGTAGGTGCATGTTTTATTAAGACTTATTCAAAGTTAGTCAATAATGTATCAGAAACCTACAGTGGAAAACAAATAGTTGAGTTCGCACAGCGGCAAGGGGCCTTTAGACTTTTGATCTCAAAGGTTCACTTTTCACCTCTCTGCTGATATATAGCTTTGATAAAATGCGTAATAAATCTTAATTGCTGTGGTTACATATTTTTCAAAGGCTAATAAAGGCTATTACATTGACTAACAGGTAGGGCTTAGCGCCTCAGGGGTTTCCAGAGCTATAAAAGCGTTTTTGTTGCAGGTGTAAAAGTTTTGTAAATGGGCCATTAAAGTGTTGGCCAACTTCACACATAGAACACAAAAAAGCAAAAAGGGAGGGAGATTACTTCAAATCGGCATGTTTCTGAAACAGAGAGATGAGAGCTTTAAATCTCTGCTAATATTCCACGGAGCTTTTCAGGAGGCAGCCTTTGATGTGGGTGAGGTAATGTGACCAGGAGTGTTTGCAATGTAAATTCAACGTGAAGAAATGATTAGGGGCTGTGCACAATCATTCTGCAAAAGGAAGGCATCCAGTATCAGCTCATATTCATTTTGACAAAACAAAACAAAACAAAAACAATCAATTAGGAGAAAAACAGCTCATGCTTTCTAAGTCTCTTTTATGGCAATATCCCAAGCTTAATTTAATTCTTGCTGGATGCATTGCAGAGATGACTTCAACAAGAACAACACAGTAGCGAAAAATACTTTTTGCTAATAATACCACAACTGGTAGGAGAAGGAAAGTGTCTAAACTCTATACTAAAGGATTGGACAGTTTAACATCTGCTAACAATGTTTTTACAAAGACAATTCATTCTAAAATTTGACAACAACAGGAGTTTAACCTATTTCTAACATTTTCTTTAAAAATAAACCAACATCAAGATGTTTAGTGCAGCACATATCACGCTGTATTAATTTTAAAGTCATTCCAAACCATTTATATCAGATTTCCCATGTTGACTAAACTGTTCTGAAAATTATTTAAGATGTTAAATAATTGTGTTAAATAAAAGTATCTACAACATATACATACAAAGTAGATTCAAAGATCAAAGTTTGACTCTCATGACTCAAACTAAAGAAATTTGAGAAAAGATGAAGAACTGCAAACCTCACTTAGTTAGACTTGGTGTTCGTGATTTAGCCATAAGAAATAGACGAGGTGAAAATGTCACACATGAGAGAGTTTGAAAGTAAAAGCTGCTGCTGACCAAGAAGAACTCAACAGCCTTTCTTACTTTTACCAAAAAATATCTTGATGATTCCCAAGACTTTTTGAAAATATTCAAACAAAAGTGGATGGCTTTGGAAGCTGTGGGTACATCTGGCATCTTGTATTTCATGGAACATTGTGCTTGCAGTCAAACAAAAGGATAGGAATGTGATGTTATGCAACAAAGCAGTAATCAGCACAATACCTGCATCAGGTATGTTTACCACTGAATGGCTTCAGAAAGAGACAAAGGTTTTTGGAGAGGTCTGATTGAGAAGCTGTGTCATGACCCTAAACGAGCTGCTCATCCTCAAAATCCCTCCCAAGCTGCTGAGTTAAAACAATTCCTCAAATTAGAGCGAGTCAAACTCTTCCACACCGATTTAAAAGACTGGTCCATAGTTGTTTCAAATTCTCAATGGGAATCTTTGCCACTAAGAGTGGTACTTAGGTTTAAGGGACATTTACTTTTCACAAAGGGCAGCATTGGTTTGAATAGCTTTTAATAATTAATATAAACCTCTTCTGGTGTTTACTCAGGCTATCTTAGAGTGGCATTAAAATTTGTTTAATTATCTGAAATATGTAAAGGCGACAAAAATTCCTAAAACAGAAGGAATCTGAGGGAGCAAATGCTTTTTTGTTTTACCTTTATAAATTCTATAACATAATATGATTGCATGCATCTGTATTTGTGTGTGCGTGTGTGAGCGTGTGTGTGGGGAGCATCCCAGCATGACCTTAACAGGATAAGGCCTCAGGCATGTGTGGACTCCTCAGACCCTTTTAGCTTTGTGTGTTGCTGACCATGTGCGCTTTAATCATGGAGCTGCTTACTCCAACCTGCCTGGTGATGGATCCCAACTCCATGGCTATAATTTCCTTCCTGGGGTGCAGGAAGAGAGGCGAGTGTGACGTGACTGAAGGGTGTCAGGCATGGGGCCACCAAGTCTGGAAGGAAAATGTCCCTCTTTGAAGTTGCAACATCAAATCATATTGCTGGATCTTATAATTGGAAGGAAATTGGACAGGTCTATTAATAACTGTGCTTGTTTTTCTATTTAGTTTAATTATGGTACTTTACTACGAAACAGCAAACAACAAGATATTTGAGTAGGAATTTAATCACCTAATTTTGGCACAGTACTGCAAGTTGCTTCACAATAAAATGATCTATCTTATATTTTGATCAACTGAAAGGCGTTAAAGGCTCAACATCAAAAGATTTACAATATGTGACCTCTGGAAAGGCTTTGAATTTCTTATCAAAGGCATAAAATTAAACTTTGAAACAGAAAAGATAAAATAAACTGCACACTGCACATGATATGGCTGTTGTGCATTTGACCAGTTTGTTGTAAAATTTTGAGCAAATGTAATACCTTGCCTCACTGGATCACATGATAATAAGGCTGAAAAAAAGAAATCCTGATTTATATTGTGTTGCTGAAGAAAAATGCATAAAGATCGACTTGTCATGGCTGCCACTGTGAAGGTGTTGTCTGAAAATCATCCCAATCTCCTGTTCCACTGTGTCTCGCGTCAGCTTTACTACGCTATATGATTATCTGAGATCTTTATTTCATGTGTGAAAACGATCCCCTTTGAAGCTTCACTCAGAGGCAGTGCGTTGCTTCACCACCTCACATCAACACCTTCTATCTTGGCTCCATCTCTGGGCGTCATGTTTTACTGCTACGTGGCACTTTGAGTGAGGCTGTTTAATGTTGCTGGAAGGTGAGGAGTGCTCCAGCTTAAAGAAGTGAGAGAGCAGCCTGGAGCCAGGTCTAAACTGCTGCTTGATGATAACTCTTGGTGCTTTTTTTCCCCCTCTCTCCTTGAGCTACATCAGTACTCTTACCACACTTTGCAGGATGGGCACCACTCCAGATTCCAAGGGTCGTGTTCCTTTGAAATTACCACTGGTGTATACGTTTACTCACTTCCTCTGTTGAGGAGTTTTGTGAGGTATAGCAAACCTATAATCTAATTTACAGCTGTGAGCATAATAAGAGGTAATTTTTGTTGCTTTGTAGATTTGTGTGGACTTGAACCGTACAAAAGTCCCCATACAATACAGCTGTTTGTTTTATTAAGCAAACAAAATAAATCAAAATCATTATATTTGCTAGGTGCGGAAGATTATTAGGCTCAGAACAAACACAACGGCAGATTCAGTCTATACTGAAGACCATATATCATCCTTTTTCAAAATTTCTTTTCACTATGTTCAGACTTGTAACCCCCAGTGGTCATAAAAAGGCACCAGCAAATTACTAAAAAGCTGCAATGTTATTTTTGGCATGCCAAACTTGGGCATCAATTCATTACACATTGGCCACCCAAGACGAAAGTGCTCAAAGTCTCCAACTTTAATTTGTGTTCATAAAAGGAAGAATTATATGGTCATTTATCTAGTGAGGAAAACAAAGTTATCAAAATGTTAAATAGCAGTAACTTGGAGACATAGCTAACAAACACCCCCTGGAGGGATTTAAAAGCGTTCTGTTATCAGCCTGTCTGAAATTCCTTGCATGTGACAAAACCTGTAATTTGGACGTAATTTATGGTACAGTAGCTATGCTTCAGTTCTGACCAGCGTTTTTCCTCTGATGTGCATAGTCATACGTCAGCATGTTGCTCATAATAACTCATCATAAAAATTAATTTTATGTTAGTAAGCAATGGAGTGGTGGTTTTAACTTCACCTTTTCACACATGATTGGTTTGGTTTTACTCATGAGGGTTTAACATAGCATGTATATGTCATTATATTATTCTAAGCACAGTGTCACACCACCAAAACATTTTAAGTACAGCTAGAGCACAGGTTCTTTGGCTCAAACATTGAGAATGACACGTTTTAGAATATACTGACAACTAATGCCAGATTACTTCTCTCTCCAAACAATACATTTATTGTTTGGAGAGAGAAGTAATCCGGAGCTTACATAATATTTGGATATCAGATTCCATCAGGTGTCCACAAAGATTGGGCACAATCTTTGTGTCTTCTGTCTATGCTGACAGAAGACACAAAAAAAGAAAAAAAAAAGTACTGGATAAACATTTTCCAACAAATGAAACGTTATGCTCACAAACAAACTCTGAGGTCAGATGCTTATGTGATGCTCAATATCTGAGGTGTAGCATAAACTATGTTGCATCTTCTTTCCTCAGTTTAGGTTCCTCCTTAATCCTGTTCTTGTTATGTGGTTCTAAATCAGGGGTCCCCAAACTTTTTCCTGTGAGAGCCACATAACTTTTCCCTTCTCTGGTGGGGGCCGGAGTCAGTTTGTAACAGAAAAAGTGTGACGATTGCAGGAGTGCCTAAATGTAAAAATGTATTGTTTTCCAGAAAGCACAATTAAATAACCCTCTCTGGGTTCTTCACAGAACAAAAGTCAGGAAATAAATAATAACACTATTAATGAAATAAATAATAACCAACCCTCTCTGGGTTCTTCACAGAATAAATCCAGGAAGGATTATTGTCCTTATTTTCCAAACTATGAGCCACACCGGACTATAAGCCACAACCCCAAAGTTTTTTTAAAAAAAAACAGTAAACATACACATATAAGCCGCAGATATTCTCTTCTGCTCCAGGTTTTCCACAACGATGCAGCAGCAGCAGAGGGGAGTGGGCACCCAAACTTTGGGCCGTAGTTTGGGGACCACTGTTCTAAATGATGATGATATACGTGCTTTCGCATACATATGATTCTGGTGTAACATGCTACACAAATGCATGTATTTGATTTTCATATTTATCAGGTAATTTTTCAAACATTATCTCACTGGATGGGATGTAAAACCAGCTTGAAAATTATTTAATTTTTAGTTTCAACCTCTTTAACACTTTTTTTTCCTTTCGTTTTTGTGAATGTCAGCAACCCGAGCAAAAACTACATGTATTTTTGCAGCAGTTTCCCAATTTTCCCTGTTTAATATCTGGCCTGTTTGACGTAATTTCTGTTAATCTTTAACCATTGCTCTGACCGCTGGAATCCCAAAGGTGTATTCCTCCACCGGGTGGAGAGCAGGGCAGGAGGCACCAGGCTGCAGCCTTAATGAGATTTTTCCTGGGTTTTTGATGGAGTGCCAGTAGTGCTGCCATTGCTCCGGAGGCCTGCCTCCACTGAGCCCTGGCGAGCGATCAGGGGGAGCTGTCGTCGGCCGCATAAATTGTCAGACTGTGTGGTGGGTCATGGAGGCAGACGGCATAGAGACTGAGAGGCCTTGTGGGACTTTCCCACAATCACACACAAGTACTTATTACTTGCACTTTAATGTACCCTTTTGCTTCAGTGACAGCCTCAGAGAAAAAACTTGGCCCACTGGAACCGTGTCTGCCGACACAAGTAAGGCAGAGCAAGAAAGACGCTAGAAGCAACTTTGTGTCCAAACTCACCAAGTCTGTTTCCTCCCAGCATGTGCTTGCTGTCTGGCTCACTTTCTGTTTTACTCTTGGTCCATACTAAGTGCAGCTTCTCTTTTAAACAGAGCTGTCCCGCTCACTTGTTTTTGTTCTGGATGAACTCAGCAGATAGTTTTTCTGATTTATCTTTACAAACTCAAGAGTATGCTGTTTTTTACCAACAGCTTGAAGTGCATATTTTTGAATATTTTAAACACTTTTGATGCAAAAAAGGGTTAAGATTTTGTGAAAAATGTATGCTATCATATGTTCTCTTAAGTCTACATAAAAATAGAATCCGTAGTGAAATATGGTAAATATTTTTTTAACATATTCATTAGTAATGATTTCTCTGTATTATGTTGCGATGTCTTTATATAAAGTGAGCACTGCAGTATAACCTGAAAATGCCTTGAAATTATTTTAAAAGAAAACTGAAAACTTTGAACCTAAGTTCAAATATTATTGTATTCCACCATGTGACTGTTAGTCATTCTTATAATTTGATGAGGGGTCAAAGTCTCACTTGGAGAAAACCAGTTAAATTTTGCACTCAACTAATTTGTTTCGATTAAAAAAGGCAGTGTTTTATTGCTCGCTGTGGTTAAAGAGATACGTGTTTTAATATTATGCCAATCTTTAGCTATTTTATCGGGAAGTTTGTTTTTGTAAATCTGTCAAACTTTATCAAACTCTGAGTTATATCATGTTTTATGATTACTGCTTCAGTCAGGCGAAGTCAGGATTTTTTTGATGCTGCTGTTTGTTTTGTTGTTGCTTCTCACAACAGATAACATCTCAATCTCATGACTTTCTAATAAAGTATCTATCTGGTACTGAAAAGTGGTGGAAAATTGTTCTAGATTTAAAAATGAAAGCCCAAGGTTTGAAATTCAGTTATTATCAGAAATGTTTTGATGGATTCTACTTCTGGATTCTTACCAGCTTCTCATTGATAAAAATGATTCATGATTTGACTTTGTTGTGACTGATATTACTGTAGGAGAAAGGAATGACTCCATCAATGACTTTAATTCAGTCAGTGTTATGACTGCAAAATTTACTCATCTGGCTTAACCGTAACCATGAAGTGGGTTATTGATTAATTATAGCTCTAGACAGCAAAGCAAACATGTTTTCAGCCCTAACAACAACAATAGATCATGGCCTGTGAATGACACTGATGCTCTATATTCAGTGAAGAGGTCCAGCAATAAATCACTTCCTTTGAAAGGAATTTAGCTACTTTAAAACACTCAGGGGCATTTCCTTCTTATGAGTCCCAAAAGAAGCTCTGAAGAATCTGGCTGCTATTGAAAGCAAAAGGCTTCACGCTCTGCTTTCCACAGGCCATTAAACGCCATGTCTGGAAAATTATTTTAGCTGGTCTCATGGGTAGTGAAATTTGTTAGTTTGTGTCCTGAACCAACCCTGCACCTCTGACCAAAGTGACTCATTGCTGGAGGTCTCATGGATAGATTTATTAAGTTGAAACAAAAAGCAGAAAGAAATGGACAACAAATCTTAGAAAATTCAGTTTTTCTAACCAGTGTTAGAAAAACGCGGGTGTTGTACTATTACATTTTGAGGTTTGGGTTTTCAGGGCACTGAAACTACTTCTGTGACCTCTGACTTTTCAAGGGTCCTACAGGAGTGTGTCACTACCTCTTTACTCTTTCCGAAGTAGATTGATGTCTCCCATGTGACTGAATTGTGAATTGGTAGCTACATTTCAAGTGTTGCCAGAGATTTTCAACCATTTCAAGCATTTTTCTCGGCTATTATAACACGGAATTATTATTTGGTCCAAACCATTCCCACAATGTTTCACAGTATAAGAGCTGATCAGTGCTCTTATTCATTTTTAAACTGGACTTTTCATACCTTTGTTCTGTATAGTTTTCAAGAAATGTGAGATTTTGGAGGACAAACCTATCTTTAAAAAATTGAGTTAATTTGTTACAAGTCATATTTGTTTCTTGTTTTACAGTAAGAGCAGGAATATTAAAAATAATCATGGCTTATTTTTGTGCGGTCTGGTCTGTTGTGCTTTTCTGGTAAACCTCTGCAAAAGCTTGAAACACTTGAAGTATGCCTATCAAGTGATATCCTGACCTATAATTTTTTAAATTAATGACATTTGTATTTGTATAATGACCAAAGTAAATCCCGACGTAACCCCAGTTTACTAACAATAAAACTCTCATCCATCAACACTGACAAAAACCAGTTAGTACATTCATCTTGTCCCTTTTTCTCATGACAATGTCCAACCTCTCAAAACCTTTTCTCTAAAAACACAAAAATCAATTTGAAGATGGGAATTTCTTTGGTGTTTTTTCTTTGTGAATTTTCAATCAGAGCTGCCATGCAAGTTTTACATGTTCCCCTATATTAGTTGATTCCTAATATATACTTTTGATGCCAGGCAACCTGATGTGATTATTTCTGTTGAATTGGGTGATTGTGAAAGTCAACACTGGTTATCCAGTATGCCAAAGTTTAGAAAGCTAATTGAATGATTTAGGTAGTTAGCAGGCTTGGCGTGGTTCACGGTTCCCATCAGAGACTGAGGGGTTTTGTGACGCTGGAGATTTGCTTTACAAAATGATTTTGTGCAAATATTAGAGTGAATAAAAAAAGTATTGTTAATTAAACAAATTCCAGACAGACACACACAGCACTGAGGCTAAAACTTCTATAAGTTAAACCAAATTCAAAGCAAGGCAATCTATTCTATCTGCATCTATATTTGCCTTTCAAACTGAAGCAGATAAACATTAAGCATTGCTGAAATTATAATGATAAACAGTATTTATAAAGAAATAGTAAAAGTATTTTTTTATCTACTATTCACCACTTATATTTAGGTCAGTTCTGTGCTAAAATCTAGATAGGGTCATAAAAATCTTGACTTGACATCACAAACAGGAAATACAACATCCCAGCTGCTTGTTTTGGTGCATCAGCCTTTATGTCTTCATTCAGCACTGTTCTCTGACTGAGGCCACCCACAGTGCTGCACTGTGGCCACCATCAAACCCAGAAGGTTATAATAGTAATATCTGACCTCCTTCCTTTCTGGATCTCACACTCTGACACATAAACCAGCATTTATACGATGACCACATTGGCTTTGAACTTAAATAGGCATTCAAGGACACCATTAACATAGTTAGAGATCACAAAGCTAGTGGTAGAAACCTGTTTTTATTATTAATGTGTTAATAATTATAATTTTTCAATGAGTATTTAATTTTGATTGTTATCAACTATTTTTATAACTATTTTGTGTTTATGTTTTGATAAACATAAAAACATGCAGATAAACCTACAAGGAATCTCTTTTATTTATTATTATTGTGGTACCTTGTTAGAACTTGAATTATTTTTTATTTACATCACTGTTTTAAATACCTGCATGCAAATGGATACAGTGTTTGTTGATTAGGGAATAAATGTCTTATTTTTTTATATTCAGATGCAGCATTTACACAATCTTGTAAAAAGTATGTAAGCCTCTTGAACTTCTACATGTTGCCTTATCTAACAACAAGAATTTTAAAAGTATTTTGGGGGGATTTTATGTGTTAAATAAGCAGTCTCCTTTGTATTTGGCCTGCATTCAACAATTGTGTGCTGGAAAAGTAATACTTCAGATCAGCCTAAACAAGCCATGGTGGCAGCATCATGCTACCAGGATCCTTGATCTATGATATAAGTTTAGCATTGGAATCCAATCTGAGCTGCTTTGCAAAGAAGAATGGGCAGAAATTCAATGTTTTGTGTGCAAAATGCTTTATTTGCAGCAAATTGTGTTTAATGCATGGACGTATTGCAAATACATGCTTAGGCACGTTGTTTAACCAGCAATCTGACTCTAGGACTAGCAGACCGATTGTTTACATTAGAAATGTTGCTGGTAGATCTTTGCCTGCGTGTGAATGTTTTGTGGTTGTCAGTATGTGAGTAATGGTTTTCCAGCCAAATGACTGTAGCACCACACGGATACCGGAGCCAGATATTTTCCACAGCTAAGCCTGTGGATCACATGTCCCTCCGGTCTCTGTGGTATGCACCAACAGGCATGGTGTCCCAAGTAAGGATAAAAACAACCCGCCTGGACATATCCCTCGATTATGATAGTGACCCACAGAAATAGCTCTACTACCGGACCTCTCGCTCAGAGTCCAGTACAGTCAGAGACGGTGATTTAGATGCTTGTTTCGTCATCTGAAATCTAACTGCCAATCTCGTGCTCATTTTGCTGGAGTCCTGCAATTACTGTGCCTTTAAACTTTCCACTGCTGTTTAAGCTCAGCTTGCAGTTGTCAAACTTTGTTCATATATAAATATGCAAAAGCTGTAATTTAAATGCTGGTGTTTTGTTGGTGATGTAAGGGCAACTTTTTGAGAAGGCTGCTCTTTGCTCTTTGTTTGACATAAATGTAATGACTTCTTTTACATGAGTGCAAAACAGTGATTTTGTATGTCTTGTTTTTATTCTGTCTCTGTAGGACTCATTGGTTGATCCGTGTGGTGAGGGGATCATTGATGAACACTATCGTTTAGAAGGTAAGCCTGATTCTCATGTAAAACACCAACCCATTTAGTTGGTTTCGCTTCAGTTTACACTTTTAATTAGATATGTTCATTAGTTTTTAGTTAGCAAATTACAGCAAAGCAAACATCAATATAATATTTCACCAAAGCAAACGTTTTCTCCCCTTTTCTCTCCTGAAAGCAAACTAAAAATAGAGCAAGTTAATAAACAAATGAGCAAGTACCGATAATAATACAAATCTTAACATTGTATCAATTTCCACTTTAATTCAGTTTTATTCAGTTCTGTTGTTGATTAAGTTTAATTAGTCTGTCATCCGTTTTCCCCATCCACTCTCTAATGAAGCACTTTGAATTGCCTTGTTGCTGAAAATGTGCTATATAAATAAAATTACCTTAACTTACTTTAATGTCCCCTTTTAAACTCTCATGTTGCCTTCTTCCCAAAGGCCCCCTTCACTTCTTATCTGCCACTCTTCAGCTGCTGTAGGCAGAGTGCTTCAGTTCCTCCATCTTTTTCTCTGATGTGATCCTGGATTAAGTGCTCTGGGAGGAGAAAGTCTCCCTCCCATTTAAAGACAGTGCTGGACGTGAGGTGCAGGCTGATATCTACCATTTAACGAGACAGGCCCAGAATTTGGAAGAAAAGTTAAATAAATTTTACCTTTGTTTTAGTTCAGCTTCCCTGGGTTGTACCAGAAAGAGGAGAGATAATGTGTCTTGGTAAAAGCTGTCCTCCCCTGAAGACAGATGTTGCTAATTAGTCTACACTGCTCTATTCATCCCATGAGATTAACAGGCAAAGTGAGAATCTGGGAACTTTCCTGTCTTTCTAAAAGTCTCAGTCAATCAATCTACTACACCTTGATGCCTGTAACCAGCCTTTAACCTCTATTGACTTCTTACATAACAAATACTAGTTAACACATACAGGGAACTATGAAGAACTCCTGCATGGTTTACAGATAACTCAGTGATAATAAAAAGTAGAGCAAATTAAAAAAACAACTAAGGAGGAAATACAGACAGCCAGCACAAAAGAACATTGAGGGGAGATGAAAGACTTCTTTCTTTAAGGCAGAAAGAAGTACATCCGGAGAAAGTTTTTTGGGGGGATTAAAAGAGAACTTTTCTACTAAAATTGCAAAGGAAATGAGATGAAATCTGAGATGAAAGAACCCAAAGGATATGTTGCAAAATTACTACCTGGATTCATATGCAAACGCACAAACAGCCTTTGAAGAACCTCAGTGATTGAAATAAAAGTTATATTTTGAAAGAAGTTCTTCAAATGCTGGAGAGTTTCGTAGTAATTTACCGCTGTCAGTGTTTATGAGACCCAGTTATGTCTAACACGGCATTTCAGATCAGCCGACTCCTCATAGTACGTGGCAGCTCTCCCAACCTGCCATGGTTTGCATGCGTGTGAAAAATAATCCTGCACGTGTGTAGAAAGCGCGGCGGGTGCCAGCCTCTGCTGTTTTCGTCTCGCCCCTCGGATCTGATGTGTGGCCAATTCCTTGGCTGCAGTTTCACTTGTAGGGAGCCGGTTTCTGTCTGTGACGGGGAAGGGGTCAGCGAGGAAGGAGGGTGATAGCAGATTACTGTTACTCCGCCCGGAATTTCATTAGCTCCAAGATAAGTATCTCCTCGCCATATTGAGTCTGCTACTGAACATATTTACCCCTGCACACAATGTTCCCTTTGAGCACCTCAAACGATCAGACAGCAGGACCCCAAGTGTTGCTCCTCTTCAAAAAGTTGGTAAAAGCTCCCTGGGATGAAGCCTTTCATTTCTGGCATTCTCCCCCGCCCAGGTCCGCTTTGATCTTCGTTGGATCAGGAGGAAAGAAATTGGTCTGTTGTGTCTGCTCTATTGGCGAACAAACAAACAGCGTTTCAAATTTGACTTGGCTTAATTAATTAATGATTCTGTTTTACAGCTGGTCTGATCCTCTTCCAAAAGGTTTGAGAATGGAACTTCAAAGTGCGGCAGGATGAGAGGATGGGGGAGAAGGGCGTGGTCTGTGTGACTTAATGGGTGTGTGCTGCCTCTGTTTACTGTGAACGTACTGCATAGGTTTTTAATCCATGTTAAACGGAGCTGATAAAGCAGCCATGACTGAGACAAACCTACAGAAATCTGCAAGGATTGAGCATGAAAATTCCTGCTTAACTGTAACTTATGTGGACTTGTGAAGAAACCCACATACAAGAGACAGCTAATGCCCCCCTTTAGCTCTGACCCAAACTCCAACCATGATAAGACCCTTGAAATATAGGAATCCTTGTAATATTTTGATCCAGCATGATAAACAGGCATCCGTGTGACATTGAATTATCCAATAGCATGCCAGTGTGATCTGTCATTTTGGACATTTTAAATCAATCCCTTGTAATGAAGAAAAACAAGGATTGCACAAATTCATAGATTGGATTATTAACTCCCCATTCATGTAATTCATTGTTATTTTGACTTTATTTCAGACAGTACCTTTACTGAGTCTCCAAAGGATTTGTTGTTCTATTAGGAATCAGAGAGACACATATGCTAAGATTCTGGGTTCTTTCCTGACATACTGTTCAAATCTTTAACTCAATAATGCTGTGTGTAATGTGACCATCTAATCAGTGTTTTATGACTCTGGGTCTGCCATCCTTCAATACTGGTTTCCAGTGACACCTCCACCATGGTAGTAATTGGCACCAGCTACACTGGACTGAGTTTGTCAGGGTCATTTGCTGTCGCTCTTGTTTCTTTGTTTATTCTGTTTGCTTAACTTCACTGGAAGGCAACAAACATTTAGGTCTGTCATAAAACAAAGAATGGATATATGGGAAAAACATCTCATGCTCATTGTTAGGTATGATGGAGGATGGTGATGATGAGGGCTTGTGTGTCTTATGCTTTTTAAGGCTGTTAGTTTATGACACCACCAGGTCATTGAATTACCAAGGCATTTAAAATAGAAATGTTGTAAATTCTGCCTGAAACTGGAAAATTTGTAATCACTGCAAAGTATTTACCTCTATCTCTTTTAGGTTATAACTAATATAAATTATTGAGTCATATTTGTTGATGCATTCATTATATTGTAAGTTATTTAATTTACTCTGGAAGCATAAACGTGAATTCAGTGCTGGTAGAGGCACCTGAAGGGAGTTTCAGGCATCACATTTTTTGAATCTTTAAAAGTGTTTCAGATTGACCACACTCTGTCTCAGATCTGTTTTTCTCTGATTGCTGACATGAAAACTATTTTTGAACTGTGAAAGCCAAACTGTGCTTTGATTTCCTGCAGCCTTTGATCGGGATCATGAATACTGTAAATAACTACAAGTTTTGTGGATCTGAGCATCCCAGCAAAGCCAAAGTAATGACCTCTGATTTAGTTGTTTAGTAATGCAAAAGTCCCCGAACAGCGATTCCGCTTATTAAACACACTATTAATAAAAAAGTTGGAGAAAAAAGTCAGATTTGTGTTGTACATTTTTGCTCTAAGGCAGGCTTTAAGATGTTCCGCATCTTAATTTCAGCTGCCAAACGTGGAAGCGTGAGCTTACAAGTAAAACTAGAAAGGGACGACATGTCCTCAGGTTAAGACTGCACCCACCGTTTCTGTCCTCAGGCTCTGCCTTTTATCTTTGTGCCCGGGCGCTCACTGCTGTGTGCGTTTGTGTGTGTTGCCGCAGTGGCTCTACCCCCGGAGAAGACAGACAGCTGCTGCGTGGAGGAGAAGATGCAGAAGAGGGACAGCCGGTCTCCCGCGGGGCCACAGAAACAGCTCCAGTTTGAAGTGAGTGTCAACGCAGAGCGGGAGGTTTATCACTTCCCCCTGCGGGTAAAACTGGGGCAGTGGCAGGACGTGCACTCACATGCGCACTTTATGAAACTGTTTCAGGAGCTGGAGTGTGCTGTGTCTGTGGAGGAGGACAACAGACAGGAGTGGACCTTTACCCTCTATGATTTTGACAACAACGGCAAAGTTACACGAGAGGTAATATTTACTTAAAACAGCTGATTGTAGCTCTTTAAAGGGACAGGAAGTCCACCCAAATGTTTACCAGCATTCAGTTTTAGGTTTCAACCTCTGCATTACAGAAGCATTTTTTTATTTAATTAAAAATATCAATATTCAACCTCATCTTGGAGAATAAAGACATCCATTAACATTAACACTTAACCACCCCCAAATAAAACAAAGCCAGAAGAAAGTGGCGTTCACTCTCCTGTAGCTAAATTCAGCGAAGGTGCTGCTCAATGTGGCCTGCATCTGCCGGATGGAGATCTGAGAAAACATCCAGAAAAGCATTTTTTTTTTTAGAACAACTTGAATCGGTGAAGAGAGACTGCAGCACTCCTCTGTGAGGCTGGTTGTGCAGTTTTTTGGCGCTGCCTGTGGCTCTGTGGCTCCTGAGACGGCAGACAGTGACTTGGTGAGGGAGAAAAAGCTTTCTCTTCCACTATGATGCTTTTATTAGTCACTTCACTGAAGAAAAAAGTAAAATGAGAAACACAGGAAGCATTTATTTTACTGTTTAATTTTTTTGTGTGTTCTGAAAGTATTTGTAAAATCCATACCAAAAGACATTTAATGTCCTTTGCTTTTGTGGATTAAAATTTCAGATAATTTAAAAAAAACACTGAAACATTGAACTTTTTCACTCTTTTCTTATCTTTCATGATTTTCAGCATGTGAGCATTACTTGATACAAAAAGCATTACTTGAAAATAATTAACACAAACATATATATTTCCATACAAAAGTATTGAGACTTCTTTTTTTTTTTTTCAAAGTGTTTGTCACGTGTTAGACTGAGACTGATCAGCACAAGTGTGAGGTGGAAGCAAATTATACGTGGTTTTCTGAGTTTCCTAAACGAAGATCTGAATTGTGCGGTGTGCAAGTGCACTCAGATCTGCCCATGAAAGCCATCCAGTGCAAACAAATGCTTGAAACAACTTTGTGCAGTTTAAACATTTCAGGGAGCTGTTCAATGCATTATGTGCAAATGGAAAGCTTATGTTACAACTGCAAGCCTAGTGAAACATGACCACCCACAACAATGTGTAGACCAGGAAAGGAGAAGTCGAGAGACAAGTGGTAACTCTGTCCACAGCTCTGTCGACAGAAAAACCAACAGTTCCGCTTTCTAAAAAATATGGGTTATACAGATAATGTCAGAAAGATAGTTATAAACATTTCTGTTTCTAGTTTAACCCCAGTTGTTCCAGGTTCACTTGCATAATTCACAACAATAGAGGGCATACATACATATAAGAGTAAAAATATATGCCAAGTTTTTCAGGTTTTTATTTGTAAAATAATTTTGAGAATTAGGTGTTGTTTTCTTCCTCTTTACAATTATGCTGTACTTTGTGGTTGTATATTATAAAAAATTTCCAATAACGTCCATCGAGGTTTGTGAAAAGTTTCACATTTTTCCAGGGCCCTCTCAGATTTAGCCCCTGTTCTTCCCTACAGGACATCACCAGCCTGCTCCACACCATCTACGAGGTGGTGGACGCCTCGGTCAACCACTCTCCTGGCAAAAGCAAGACTCTGCGGGTCAAGCTCTCCGTCGCTCCAGACTCAAGCCAGCGGTGGAGGAGCTGTGCTCAGGGTGCCACAGGTAAGTGCCACGTTAACTCAGTGTGGGGCAGCTGCTGAGAAAAGAGGCGACTCTGAAGTTCCATCAGTGGATCTGTGCTGACAGCTCACTCAGAGACTTGTTTGTTGTCATGCAGAAAGGCGGTCGCTTCAGGCCTGTCAGAGCTTTGTTTCCTTGCAGTTTCTGCATCGCTCCATCCCTCCCACTCAATGGGGTTCATTTTTAATGATGGGGGGTGACTGCGTAGAGAGAGAGAGAAAGAGAGAGAGAGCGCCCCCTCCCCTCCCTTGCCGCCTTCAAATACCCTAAAAGAAACCTTAAGAGATGTGCCAAGTCCTTTTGATAACCACAGCCATTTTTCTTTTTTCCAGTACTCCCCTTTTTACCCCTTTTCTCCCCCTCTCTTTGTCCTCCTTTCTCAGAGCTGTGGGGAAAATATAGCAGCGTTCGACGTAACTTTCCTCACTGACGACTTGGCAAACAAGTAGTCAGAGGAAAATATCTCAAAAAGTATATATTCCTGAGTGTTTGCGTCCTATTGTTTTGTCTATAAATATCTGTCAGGAGATTCAGATGGAGGAAGCTTTGAAAAGATTGCCTTCATGCTAATTTCAAATCGCATCAGATCCCACATCCTAATAATACTATTGCTGAAACCAGCCTGGTTTTTATGGTATTCTGCTCCTTATAAGAGGCTGGGAGTTGAAAATAGAATAAATGAAGCACTGTTGTTTTTCCTTATCTATAGATCTTCAAAGTGAAACCCTAAAACAAAGGTTGCTTTCTTCCGAGTCTTGTGTGCCTGGTGTTGTGTGGGGGTGTGTGTGGCTTCTCTGCATTGCTCCCTTTGGTAATAGCCCCCTGTGTCTTTGTGCATTCTCAGACGTGTCCCACTCCAGGGAGAAAAATGACAAGTGCATCGATGATCTCAAGAGTGCAGACAAGAAGTCTCGAGCGCTCCTTAGGTAAGCCCAGCTCCCTGTAAACTCACGTTCTGGAGCTTCTGGTATCTCTACAATATAGAAACCTTACATCTGCATCCTTGTAAATCCAAGTTTCATCAAAAGGTTAATGTATTTCAACAATTTAGTTGAAATACATTAGATGGTTTGCATCTAATGAAACACAACATTTAGTTTATCAGATATTTAAACATTGCATTAGGTCAATTAAAAATATTTTATAAAAAGTGCAGAACTATTGACCTACTGAGTAGTAATACAGTATATATTAAATTGACTCAATACTTGGTCAGTGATCCTTTTGCAGTGATTACTCCACCAGTGCATTTAGGTAACTGACCAGTAGCATTCCTGGGGTGTTTATGTACACTTTTTCCTTCCACTCAACTTTTTGTTAATGTGCTTGGATACAATGCACATTTATACATTAAGCATTTATTTGTTTTAATGTTGATGGCTTAATCTTTCAAAACAACATGAAACAAATTAAGAGAAGATACTTGACTAATTGTATAAGACCTGTCAAAAAGGATTAACAATAAAAATACCACCACTGAAATATTTATACACTTCTGTCAGTGCGATGAAGTGGCAAGTCATCCTGGAAGATGAACTTAGCATTTCATTAAAGCTTGTCAGAAGAGGGATCAGTTTGGATTTCTTTATCCTTCATGGAAAATAAATCTGCAGTCCATAAAATTCTGTAAATCCTGTCAAGTCCGACTAAGCATAACAAAAGGAGCAGGTACAAAAAGAAAGTCTGTTACTCTTGGTTTTTACTGAAGATCATTTATGACATTGAACTGAGGAAGAAGTTGTAAGTTTTTAAGGAGACGATGACAGAGGTTGCCTTCCACGGCAGCAGCTTGTTATTAAAGTCCACAAGCTGAATTTGACTCCTCTCTGGAACTTTACCAGCCACTTTAACCTGGGTCCAAAGTCTGGTTTATTGGCCAGAGATGACTTGCCGCACTGGGCAGTGATACAAAACATTAAAACAGATTCAATAAAACCTCTATCTCAGATTATCTATGGAAACTTCATCCTGGACTTCAAGCCCCTTGGATTCTGTTGCTCTCCACTTTTGTTTCAGAGTTTGGGAGCTTTGTGTCCAAATCAAATGCTGTATTTACCGTAAATAGAAAATGTGATTTTAAAACACTGAACACTTTTCTTTTTAGCAAACTAAAGACACTTCTGATGTTGCATGTGTTTTATGAGTGATTTAACTAGTGATGTTACAGCTGTAGCTGATGTCACCAATATGCTAAGTTCCCCCAAACTAGGGGTTCACTGATTTTATAAAGCCTAAACTTTTTTAGACCTTTGCCGAGGTAGCTAAGATTGGTGGACATGATCGGCTTCATATGTAAAAATCGGTCAATCATGGATTTCCCAAAATTAAGGAAATCGGCACAGATAAATCGGATGACCGATAAATTGATGCACCTGTACCCCAAACTCTTAAGTGAGAACTACTTAACAGTCTTCTCTAATGTGTAGTTATCCATCCTGCTGATTCACATTTGTTTTTGCCACACTTTTCCTTCTACCAAATTTCATGTTATTGTGCTTGAGAGAGAGATGTTTTGTCATTTATAATGCTCATGAAAAGTTCCAGTTACAGCGGTACGACTGTGGAGGCCATTGCATTGCCATCACATAAAAACACACAAAAATAGAACTTATTATGCTTATATCACTTTATCTGTAATTAATCTAAATAATTGATTTGAATTGTGAAAATACTTTTAAGTTATATTCTTATTTATTATGAAGTACCTGTACATCCTTTTCTTTCTGGAGATATAAATGTCCTGTTTTGTTTTTTAAGAGGTTCTAACCTTCAATCATTTGTTTGGCACAACAAAACCTCTGTTGTTTTTCATCTGTCCACATTCAGCGACTTGAGATGTAACAGTTCCAGCTCTGTAACAGTTGTCCCGTCTCTGCCTGATCACAAGCAACGCTTGTTTATCTTCCCCAAACTGCTTCCTAATGAGAGGTGCCACTCATTTCCACAGACGCCACCACAGCGACCACCACACCCAGTCTGGCTGCCAGCGCCACTGTGTGGACGAGAACCTGGAACGCAGGAACCACTACTTGGACCTTGCAGGCATTGAAAACTACACATCCCGCTTTGGAGCTGGTGAGTGGACCGGGGCAAAGACGGGTGGGGAGGACGGGAGGCAGACCATGGCTCTTTGAAGCCCGTCATTACTGCCGCACCTGCTTAGGGCCATTAGGTGGGACGACCAGCCTTCTGCGCACCTCGCCAGCACAAACATCTGGGTTCAGGCAAGCACAATACAGCGAGTGTTTGAGGGGAAAGTCCATCAACAGGACGGGGTGGTGTGAGGGGAAATTTTTAAAGTTGAAACAGTTTCAGCCTTGATCTGCCAGTCAGTGATGACATGCCATTATTGTGTTGTAGGAAAAGTGCTAACAGGAATCCTCTGTGTCTGGGATCTCAAAAGGGAAAGATCCTGAAATAAGATTGGAGAGTTTTTGCGTTGAGCTTTACACACCTAATTTGTATCTACCTATTTTGTGTTAATGTAGAGTCAGTGTGTTTCCAGAGGCAATGCCTGTTTGTTTGTCTGTGAGAAGAATTACACAAAAAGTCCAGGTTAACACTAAGGACACAGCTAAATTTCTAACATCTGCGACTTTGGCAGACTGTGATGATAAGGCATAGATATCTGGAAATTCAGACAACTCTTTTTTTAAACCAAAGATCTTAAGAAAAATATTTGAGAAGCAACTTAATTTAAAATTAATCAAACTAATACCTCTGGGGGTTTTTCTCTTTTAATTACTGCTGAGAGAGGAAGCTTTGTGATTATGAAACTGAACAAGTAATTATTAAACTGATGAAGCATCTAACATCTATCAATAGTTTTATGGTCTTTTAGGAATCTAAGGAGAGTTCTGATACTTTTATTATTCTAGGAAGTATTCTAGGAAATTGTGATAAAAAAAATTAAACCAAGGTTTGTAGCTACTGTTAAGGGCTAGCAAGGACATTTCATACTTCACAAAAAGTAAAGTGCAGAACTCCCACAAAGTGTTTTTACATCACAAGACCTTCATATTTGAACACCAGGCAAAAAAAAAGGTTCTGCTTAGAACAACAATCTGCAAAAAGTCTCAAATCAAAACAGAATGTCGTCATTTTGTCTGGGAGTGAATGCAATCAACTGTACACGGTCACTACATGCTTGTGGAGAAGGAATTGCCGCAAAGTCAATGTCTCAAAATAATCTGAAATGTATCTGCAAGTTTGTGTTGACGATATGTTTGTCAAGAGTTGTGGTTTGTGGCAGTGAGAGCGAACGCTGAGACCCAGATGATGATGATGATTTAATAAAGAGAGCTCAAGCACAGTCCAACACAGGCGGCACGGTAGAGAGTTAGCACACAGCTAATTACTGGTAGCAACTGAAAGACAGAGGACTGAATAAGAGAGCTAAACCAACACAGGGCTTTACAGTTCAACTGTGATGGCAGGCAGACAAACGACATTCGACGTACGACGAGGATCCGACAAGAGACAGAGACAACAGGTGGGACTAAATACACAGGGAGGGTAATCAAGGAATGAGACACACCTGGGAAACAATCAACGGGGAAGACGCAGAAACAGAGACTCAGGACAGAAACTGAACACAGAAAAACCTTAAAATAAATACACAGAAACACGGATCATGACAATGTTATTATGAAGAGTTAACTTAGTTTACTGTAAGTGTATAGAGATAAGTGAAGAACTCTCACTAGTTTTGATCTATAAACCTAAAAATCAACAGCATGAACAGTGATGCATTTACAGTTTTGGTTTTAAGGTCACTGAAAGCTTTGTAGTTATATTAAAAGTACAAATTCAGTCAGCAAATTATTTCAGTATTTGCTAATACAAAATTGATGTTAAGTCAAACAGAAAGCGGTGAACTTTTCACATGTTGATGTTACAAGTATTTTTTTTAGCTACAAATGATCAAAAAGCTAAAGGATCTGCTATGTTATGGCATTATATAAAATAATATTTTCTCAAAAGGAATTTAATTGTTTATTTGCATTTTATAATGTTTTGTTAATGTTGCATACAAAGGGTGAAGTGATTAAATGAAAAATCTGCATAATGTACTAATTTGTTACCCAATTAATCATCAGAATAATTGAATACTGAAATAATTGTTAGTTTACTTTCCCAGGTTTTGACTGCCAACATCAAACAGTTCAGTCAAGAAATAAATGTTTTGCTGAGAGTTGTTTAGAATAATATCATCGTCTCTCTCTCTCTCTCTCTCTCTCTCTCTCTCTGGGACAGGTCCTGCTGCAGAACCAGCAAAGGTAGAGGCTCAGGCTCGCTCATCCAACCAGGCCCGTTCTCGCTCACATGAACCAGAAAACGGACACACCCACGCGCACCACCGCAGGCTGCAGTCGGCTGTGGACACTCCTGCTGCAGAGAGCCTCCACTCAGCCCGGCCCAGAGGCCAGGACGCCGGGCGGCATGGCATTCGCTCTCCGAAGACTCACAGCCGCACACCGCCTGCACAGAACAGTGGGAGGGTGATGAGGAGTAGAGGCGCCCCGCCTCCCCCGGCTCTGCCCTCCCAGACGCCCCCTCATCAGTCAGCAGCCCCCTACCGCAAGTACAAACAGCGATCCAAGGAGAGCCAAGGCTACCGGGCCTTAGGCTCTCTTGGCTCTCCGGGACCTATAGTGGAGAAAGAGCAGGTCAGGGACCTCCCAAGTGTGTTGCTGTATGAGGGTGGACTGGCACAAGTGGTCCAGCGGCATGAACATCACCACCACCATGAACACCATCACCACTACCACCACTTTTACCAGTCCTGAAGCTCTGGCCTGCCTGGGATGACTCAGCGCCCCTGCATTGCCACAGAAAACAACCAGGCCAGCAGACTCTGACTGCAGTGCTGCACCTGGCAGCACAGGCACCGGACATGGGGAGGACATGAGGGCGACAGCCAGCGTGTGCCAAGGCTGGAATGTTAAGTAACCAGTGCTACAAAAATGTTGGTCTGACATACAGAAGCTTTGGTATGCAGTAGGACAGTGAGTAAGAGCCAATGTTGAGTAGTTGAACTGAAAATCACAAGAAAGGCTCAGGAGGCAATCCAGTTCAGACCCGCTGACCTGCAGACCATCAGGCCAGCATCCCAACACTCCCCAGACCACTAAGTCAAAAGGAAGAGGAGGGACACGACGAGGAAGCTGTGACTGTAATACAAAAATATATGAAGGAAAATGGGCGACGAGCAATTTGTGAAAAATTTGTGTCTAAAACAGAATGACGGTGTGCGCACATCGGAGCGTTACGACACTTGTGTGTGTTGGAAACCACTGAAAGTGTGCTCAGAATTTAAAGCAAGCTCCACAGCAGAGTTTTGAAGAAAATAAAATAACCCGTAATACACTGTAGGCATAAAGAGGAAGGAAAACTTTGAAACAATATAATTTATCCCAGATCCGCTTCTACCTCTGTTTTTTATCCGAATTGTTGTTCTGATGGAAACGTTAAACAAGCATTCATTTTCAAAATCACTTTTAAACTTTGTTGAATGAAGATAAATCATGTCACAAACTGCAGCTCTGAAAACTAGAAAGCCTCCTCTGATTTATGAACTAACATTTGCTGTACATAAGGTATTTATACTGTCATCGATTTTATAAGCTTTATTCATGTATTCATTGTGGAAACTACATTTTTATTATGACCACTAGGAACTTCAGTAAAACATGTAATTGAACCCTGTCTCAGATTTCCATTAATTTCCTCTCTGCTCTAACCTTTACTCCTAACTGTAACAGAGTGACGTCTATTACTCTAACCCAAAAGCCTGGATGTGGAACCAGTCTTCCAGACCCGTTGCACAGATTTGTTTAAATAGGACTGCGTTTACTGTAAACTTGTTCTGTTAGCAGGTGATGTTTTAATCAGTCCAGATAAAGTTTGACTTATGTGTCATTCTCTTTTGTCTTCACATATTTTTTTCATTCAGCATGCAGAATGTTGGCACGCTGGATTTTGGCATCCCCCCCTGACGCCATGTCCCATGATCTCCTAGCTGCTCCCTCTGTTTCCACCCCATCAGCCTGTCCCACGCCTGTCAGCAGGTCTTTCGCTGCGCCGCCATGTGTCCTCACTGCTCAGCTGACAGAACTCTGTTTGTGATGCGGCTGGGCGATGGCGCTCTCAGCTGTCTCATTCCTCTGGTGCCGATTAACCCCGGAGCCCAGCTTGCAGTCTCCACTGAGCACATAACTCATATCTCACGACTACTGCCCTGCTGGCAGTAGGAACATTCATCCCGTCCCCAGAAGCCCTAAAAAATAGATGTTGAGGGTACCCTCGCTTTTAAATAATATGTTGCTGTAACTTATTTGTGCATTGATTTTTGCTCTTTTAGGCACATCTGTGTGTCATTTTAGCAAAAAAAAAAAATCACACTTTTATTTGTTCACATTTTGTAATGCTGCAGACACAAACTTAGGATGTCATGATGAATCAACACACTGTGCAATTGGAAGGTGGAGGGACTCTAATCCTTTATAGTCAACTTTTCTAAGTTGACTTAGAAAAGTCGACTTTTCTAAGCGATCACTGGAGTACCACAGGAGAACCAACACATTTTTTTTTACCTTTATATTACCAGGATAAAAAAAAAAAACTCCTACTGATTTTTAATTTTTAAAACAGTTGCTTCTGATGCAACTTCCTTACCAGTAAGGGAACTTTGATATCAGATAATGATGGCTGCATATTTTTCATGGTAAAAAGCTCACATATGACATAAAATATAACCACCTGGCTAATAATGTGTTCTTGCCCCCTTTGAGGGGAAAGCACTCCTGACCCATGAAGGTGACCTGTTGGTGTCTTGCACCAGGATTTTAGGTGGGGATCCTGTCAGTTCTGTAAAATGTCAGGTCAACATCTTAAAGGTTTTTTTTTTTTTTTTCAGTTCACCGCTTAAGGCATTTACGTATTTACAAAGTTATGGTTTAAGATATTTTAAGGTGAGTATCATAATACTTTTATGTGTTACACTGATATTGGTCCAAACAAAGTCAGAAGAGAACAGAATAACTTCAAGTCCAGAAGATATTCCAGAACATAATGTGGATTATATTTGGTATATAGTTGTCTTGTGTCACTTTTATGTTTTTTTAGTCCACTTATTATTTGTTTTGTTTTTTTTTGTTTTTTGGAAACTTGCTTTTTCAAATGTCAAGTTATGAAAAGCTTGCATACTTCAGCAGTTATAATAAGAGGGCCTTATTAGGATACATTTTTGCTGTATCCCATGTAAATTGTTATGTTTGTGTTGCTGGAACACAATGCGTTATATTAAATAATGGATTAAATTTGAACTTCCCCACTATCAAATATGAAAGCATAAAAACTAAAATGATAAACAAACAAAGAATACTGGGATATTGACTTTAATGTGGGGAAATGAGAGACTGCCATAATGTGTCCTGTTTGTTTTGTTTCCAGCTGATATGCAGAGAGCTTTGAAGTGTGGATTGGCACAGCAGGGTGCTAGCTTCTGCAAAGGAAGGATGCTAAATGTTAAGGGATCAGGGGGATATGAGATAGTCTCTTACCAATATAGACTGAGAAAGGTTGAAGAAAGAAAAAAAAAAAAAGCAAATCCAGTGATAAGGTACATCTGTTCCAGCGAATTTATGAGCCTTTAACGCTTATTTCCCTCCATGCTGGATAAGTGGCTCCCTTTCTGCAGAGAATCTTAGAACTTCAAAGCAGATTTGCTTTGGATAATGCAAATGATCAGAATACGCTGGTTCCAGCCTCCTCAAGAACATGAAAAGGAAGAGTGGGAAAGAGAAAATTAAAACTAATTGCTGTGGCTGCCTTTTATGTGTGGAAAGAAGGGCAGAAATAAAATACTTCAATTATTGTCAAGTTCATACGATTAGGAAATAAGCTGACAAAGTGCTAAGTTTCAGTGTTTCTGACCCAGTGGCCGTTTACATTAAATGTTCCTTTGAGCTGCCACTTGGTTCTTGCTTATATCTGACGAAATTATAATTAACAGGATTAAATTCAGCCTATAATCCTCATGCTGATACTGGTGAGACAGGCTACTTCTAAATCTGTTTTGGACTATGGGTTGTATTCACTGATTCAATCATATGATGAATTTGTTGAAACTCTTTACTTTGTGACTGAATAACTGCTCAGAGATCAAAAGAAAACCTAATTTGTATTTAAAGGTGTCCTGTGCTTCCTTATACAAGTTAGGATAGGTGTATGGGCTATACAAAATATATTCACAATATTTTTTGCACAAAATCATTCTTAAAGAATGAGATTTTAGTCTGCTCAGTCCTGCCTATTTTGAGCTTTTTTCAGAATTAACTGTTTTGGGCCACTTGCCACTTTAAATACAAAAGAATTGCTCCTTGCCACGCCTTCCCAACTCAATATTTACTCTCGCATGTGAATATGACTGCAAACAGATGTGCAATTATACAGCGGTACATCTTTGAAAAGCAGAAGGAGAGCCTTCTGGACAACCAACAAGAATGAAGCAAGTGCTTTCTGAATGGTTAGTCAACAACAAAATTCTTGTCTTTTCCAGCAGCCATTGAACAGTGCAGTGGAAAATCCAGCTGACCAAACGTCCTGGGGCTCAACTTGGGTTGCTAAGTGACGGACGGAGCTCAACTTGGGTGTTTTATTTTTTAAGCACTTGGCCTGTTTTTAGAAGCAGTATAAACCCAAATGTCAGTACAGAAAATAGCAAAATGTGAATTTTGCATAATACATCCCCTTTATAATCCAAAATGACAAATGAGGAAACGGATCAGTACTTTTTGCTGTTGCTTTTTTCTTTTGTTATTCTTCAGGTAAGTTGCTTTGTATTTTAAACTCCAAATAGACAAGGTTTATTCCATTGATACATCATAGTAGACTTTACTTTCTGTTCATGCTGGCACTGAAAGTTGCTAATCAAATTTGGTGCTAGGCAGCTGTTTTCCTTCGCACTTTAAGTGAATAATGGCTAACATTTTAATAGTATTTTAAAATAAGCATTGCAGTATAGTGAAGTGCTGGATGTTATGTGAATGTTGAGATGTGTTTATGAGGGCTTCATGTACAGAAAAAAGGCATTCATCTAAGATTTCCCTGCATTTACATTTTTAATACCCATCAAAATAGCTTTTCAACTGAAAAAAGTTTTGGTTATTTAACCAGTAAGATTGGTAAAATTTTGCGTTTACACTTGCAAGTGTTCTGAGGTATGTCCTACCAAGCAAACTAATGTTTCATCCCTCCCCACTCCGTTAACTGAACGTCCTGTGTAAAAATTAATCAGGTGTCAAACCTTCATATAAATCAAAATTCAAACTATATGAATAACTCTTTGAATTTGAATGTGAAATAAAATTTCCTGTATAGTAATTTCAAAGAAATCTGCTTTTGCTTTGCTATTTCACACATACTTAATTCTTCAAGCTCTGAGGTAATCCCTTTAAACTGAAAAAATGTGGCCTTTAATAGGATATTCATGGAAAAAGAAATCTATACTCCGGGGATATAATGTGCTACTAAACTTTTCTTATTTCACATTATAAAGCAAAAGCTGCTGTCCAACTTCTTCAAAATCAGAGCTTGTCGTGTGGACTTTAAGAAACTGACTCCAGACCTTTAGAGATAGCAAATGAATAAAACAAGGCTTCAAAAAGTTGCATTGGTTTTTAGCAGATCATTGGAGCTCTTTCTTTTTTGCAACATCAAAGGCAGCCACGGCTCTTTGATGTGGCAGCATGCTGTTTAAGGTACAGACTGAATGGAGAGATGTCAAGCTGCAAGGTGCCTCTGTAGTTTATGCTGAGTGCTGCAGAGAGCTGCAGATGAAAGGAGCAAACAGAGTTTGATAATGAATGTCCAACAAGTAGGACCCATCTCAGACAGTGCACGCTCAGCGGGGCGCCCCAGCTAACCTTGAGCGCAGCACCCCAAACCTTGGGCAGACGCTGGAGACCAGACTCCTTCAACTTGGCATGCTTCAGCAGAAAGAGAGGGCCTCAGATGTGAGCTTTAATCTTCCTGTCAATTAAATGCTGATTGACACACGCACAGTTGCACACACGCACGGTTACGCGGGCTGACCTTAAACAGCCTGCTCTTAAAGAGACGCCATCCATTTCAACAGCTAAGTACCGCTCTCTATTTGGCTCCGACAAGCTTTTTCTAATTATACAGCAATCCTTTCCATGTTTGAGTCACTTTGTGGCTTCATCCTGTGCATTTTCTACGGTACTCCTGGATCCTCTTACAGTTAATGTCGTCATTAATCTAATGAGCTAATCCTCTTTTATTTGTTAACCCATTAGCTTTGGGGAATCTGGGATGACTGCCCTCTTTCGCTCTATATCCTGCAGCTTTTTTACTTGAAACCATTGGTAAAATGAGACATGGCTTATAAGGGAAAACATATTTTCTCCATATAAGTTTACAGAGAATAGAACTTATTTTTTATGTTCAATGGATATCTGGAAAAATAAAGTGCTACAATGAAAGTATTTCTTCATGGCAGTGTTATTGCAACTCAAAATCTTTCAAAAGAAAAAAAGTGTGGGTCCTAACATGGCATAGAGAAGGAGTCATTTATAAATCTTGTTACACAAAACAACCTAGCCTCATTTTTAAGATGTCCGCATGTCATAGTTTTACCAAAACTGGAGTAAAACTTATCTAATATCCCTTATTCCCTGTAAAGTGGAGACACTCCAGCTCTCTCAAAGAGGGAGAAAAAAAATCTGCAAAGTTACTGCCTGAGATAATGTTTGGGATCCAGATGTTCATTGAGTAAATCCAGCATCACTTCTCACATGCCACACTTTATTACTGGCAGCCAAACGTTGAAATGAAAGGATTCATGGTTTTTCCTTGTGTTATACCATTTCATAATGCATAATTTATGAATATCTATGATGGGATTTCTTTCAGTGGGTTAACTTTACAGATTGTTACTGACATCTGGTGATAGTTTCATGTTAATTGCACCTTTAGAATTATATTTACTTAGAAAAGCACTGATGCATTAATTGATGCAATACTTATCTTACTCACTAACTACAATATTATTATATCTATAGTTTCATATACATTATCTTACCTTTGTCTGACTTTGTCTATGACTTTTGGCTGCATCTATGCATTGACATCTGCACACAGATTAGAGCAGGGGCTCTGTGACTGACGGAGTATGGTAAGTCGGGATGTAAGGAAGCTGCTGCAATCTGTATCCTAAAAAGTACATAAAAGACATAAGACATTTGATAAGATCATTGGTTCTTTATCAAAATACTTTTAAATCTTTAACTTTGATTCTGATCTGCTGCAAGATGATTATTTAATCTGCTGCAACAACTGTTTATATTTCAGTCTATAGAAAATGTCTCTTTTTTTCAACCATCCTGTATTTATTTTTTAAAATTTCTTCTATATTCATGTTTTTGCAAAATGAACAAATTTTTGTTGTATGTCATCAGTTTGTCATTAGCGCGACGTCCAGCTTAACACCATTTAGCACCAACTGGAAATAAACCAGTTGACATTTAGAATGTAAATAAGACATTTTGCCACAGAGAAAATATATTACATATTATTATGTTAATTATTCATACACAAAAAAATCTGGTTTCGAATGAGTCATCGATCAATCTGTATTAAAACTAGAAGATTTTTTAAAATCAATTTGCTGTAAAATATTTGGACCCTGCATACAGTCAGTGGTGGAGAAAGTACTCAAAAAATGTACTTAAGTAAAAGTACAAATACACAGGCAAAAACGTAC
>NW_015112725.1:112706-120216 GCF_001443285.1 Poecilia latipinna
TGTACTTAAGTACAGTAACGAAGTACTTGTACTTCGTTACTTCCCACCACTGCATACAGTATATATGAGTAAGACTTGTTGAGTTGTGATAACTACTTGAATGATTTAGACTTTGTTATGTAACTGTGTAGGCAGCATTGCCAAAAAATAAGCATGCAGGTTTATTTGTTGACAAAGCATATAGAGGTAGTTCTGATCACACCATTAGGAAAATACAGTATACAATTGTCCAATCTTATACTCACATTATGCTTAGAAATCCCTAAAAACCTACTTGAAAAGTTTAAGATGTTCAGTACTTGGCCATATTTTTAGTGCACGATGCAAAGGTGAGCTGAATCTGAAGCAGCCAGGACTTGCATGCCTGTTCCATGAGCTGGAAACTGATAAAGAGATTCATCTTTGGCTTTGTCCAGAAACACTGAACATTATCACAAGTCACAGTTCTTAAAGAAGACATATCCTCAGACATCATAATTACAATTTATCTGATTCCAAATCTGGTTATTAATGATAAACGAGGGCAATTCAAATGCAGAAACCCACATTCTGAGCTTTTCCACAAATTCTTCAGAATCCAGGCAAGGAAAATTCTGATATTCTTTTTAAGATTATTTATTTACCAAGTGTCAGTTTTTATTCCTCAAATTGCCTCTGGACCCCCTTCTGTCATTCGAATGACAGAATTCCACGTTAAAGGTTTGTGTAGTAAACCTGACAGAAAGCACTCAGCATTACACTCCCTTAGGTGGAGTCGGCTGTTTCTCAGACACAAAGAAGAAAAGAAGCTGCTCTTTGAAAGATTGTGTTTGATTACTCCTGTCCATGTGTGTGTGTGAGGATTCCCCCCTCCCTAGCAGAACAAAACAGAGGCGAATAATAAACTGATCTCGGTACTCTACAGGGAGCTGCAAAGACCACATAGAATAAATCAGTGTTCTTTCTGAGCCTTTTTTTGTCCTGACAGTAAACAGTGAACATTTCCTGATGTTACAACCCCAAGCTCTGTTGTGTTTTAAAGGGATTCTACGTGACAGGCCAATATATGGTGTTCACATCTTTTTTTTTTTAATTTAATTATTTTTTTTTATTTTTATTTTTTTTTACAATTAAATATAAAAAAAAACTATTCAAGCAACCTTATTTTGAAAACCCTAAATAAAAGACATCCACAACTCAAGAATGTGTTGAATGTCTTGTACTTCAAAAGTCTGGCCTTCATGGAATCGGGGCAAGAAGGTCATTGTTTGAAATAAGCCTTGGAAAGCCATGGAAAATATGGAATAAGGTGTTTTGGTAAGATGAAACCAAAAATAAACTATATGTCCTATTGTCAAAACACAGTTTGTGGTGGGAAAGCAACACAACACAATCCACTCGCTGGGTGAAACATGTTGGTGGAAGCATCATATGGTAACACTTTATTTGAAGGGGTGTGCATAAGACTGACATGACACTGTCATAAACATGACACAACATCTGTGATGAACATGAAGAAGTCTTTATGAATGTTTACCACGGTGTCATGCCAGTCTTATGCACATCCCTTCAAATAAAGTGTTACTTTACTGCTTCCATTAGCAGAAACGGGATGTTGATGGGAAGGTTGAAGGAGATAAATTAATAGACCAATAAATCATCATCATTATGTGGGTGATTTTTTTGGCAGAGACAGTTGACTTCTCTTCCCCTTTCCGCTTTGTAAATGTGTACATTGCGTTGATCAGTGGAAAAAAATGAGAGAAACTAAGGTTTGTGTTTTCAGCATAACAAATTTTGGAAAGGTCTAGTTATCTTGCAATGCTCTTTAAACAGAGCAATATGAATTGAAGTCTGTGTTTGCTCATCACTGTCATCACTGTTGGTTTTTTGTGATGACGTTTTACTCAAACATGCTTAATTTAGTCATCTTAACAGAAATTAAACTGTTTCTTTTATAGTGTTTGCAGGATCTACCACATCATGTGAACACAGTCTGAATGTGTAAGCACAAACAGGCAGAAATGAGATCGTATAATTGAAAATAGAAACAAGGAAATGTAAAAAGAGGAATTAACAATAAAAGCTCCCAAGATTCTGAGCGTTTTCTTCTTATGCAACACTTCCATCATGTGGCTCCAACCCTAAACTACAACTACTGTGTATCTCAGACATTCAGTCTAGTCATTTTCTATTTTGGACAAATGTAAACATCTAGTGTTTTCCCTTCAGCTCCTCCTAAATTACTTCACTATAATTGTGCTGTAATTATAGTGAACATCTGCCAGAGGATACTGAAATGTCACTACATTGCAACAAAGGGGTTTACCAGGTGACAAACGTCCTCTAAATATTACGTAGTACTTGCTTCAGAAATCATCAGGCAAGTGACATAATCGTGTTGCCTTCCAGTGAATCTAGTTGTTTCAGGGGGTGTTTTAGGGGATATTTTAGATGCTGTGTTTCGCTTGTAACCAGTAGATACACTTGTTCCACTTGACAAACATGGCATCAGAGTCCGTTTCGCTTTCACATGTGGAATGAGGAAGGGGAAGGTCTTAAGCTCTGAAACGTATCTGCCTAAATAACAGATGGAGAGAAAAGAGGTTAGTTGTTGAGACCTTACAGTGAGTACTATTCCTTTTTTACCAGCTACGTTGTGTTTTTAAAGTCTTGAGAGGCAAATTTTGTTCATTTCTTGTTAAGAGTTTTGTATATTTGTATGATAAAATCGAATGGGATGTAGCCAGTGTGTGTCCCCCCGCAAAAAAAAAAAAAACGTTCATGAAAGTTAAACTTTAAGGAGAAGTTCTCAGTGTAGATTGAAACCAAAATTATGCTTGCTGCGACAGGATGTGACTCCAGAGGCAGCAGAGGATCAAGCTGACTGTCTCAGGCATGGGAGCTGACATTATGAAGACGTGCTTGCCCCAGGAGCTTTTACTGAAAAGACGTGCTGAAATTCTCCACGCCCTCTGCAGCAGCGGGTCTGCCGAACATCTAGAAAGGGTCATGGACATGCTGCTCGCCCAAGGGGAGCTCGGATGGGAGGACTGCCAAAATGTACTGGTACCAGGAAGGGCTCTGTACAGCAACGCAAGGCAACTGCTCGACCTGGTTTATACAAAAGGTGCAGACAGCTGTGAGCTCTTCTTCAGTGCGGTCAAACAGGTCTTGCCAGAAGCTCTGGGAGATGCGTTCTTCTTGTCAGGATGTCATTCCACTTTAGATTACACAGAAAAGCCTCAGAGAACGTCCACTGAGGAACTCTTGAGTCAAAGGCCGGACCTCGTCCTCAAGCTCCAAGGCTGTATTGATGGTGCTCTGAGAGCGCTTGTTGAATCAGGCCACTTTTCCTCCACAGACTGTGATGGAATTCAGCTGCCTATTTACACTCCCTCTCAACAGGTATAGTGAGAAAACACAGCAGTCTGAAAATATGTGCTATGAAAAATTATCTGTATTATTTGCTCTTTTTGGGGGGTTAATTTTACATGTTTCATATTATCAAACAAAAATTTAATTGAAAAATCATATTATGATTTTATTTATTAAGGGAAAAAGTCTGTCCAAACCAAACCAACCTAGAAATAAAGTAACCAACCCTTCTTGTTAATCTTGAGTTAACTAAAATGAAAACAGTGCGATTGACTTCTTTTGATGTTTAAAGGGTTACAAATCCATTTCAAATGCTCAGTGACTCCAGCTAATCACACTGAGAGTTAGTATCTCCAAAAGAGGAAAACATGAAAAGTAATGAAGCACCCTAAGAGTGGCAGACCCTCCCAACACCACAGCACATTGGTGTTGGGAGAGTAGAGGGGTCACAAAAGAACCAAGCATTGTAGGTCTCATTTTAACTAAGGTCAAAACAAAGAGCACGAAACTGGGGACAGTTCCAAAGCAAAAGCCACAGCTTGTCAAAATAAAAACCAAGGCTTAAATTTTGCATTTGTCACAAAAGATATGATGATCCCCAACACTTTGGGAAAATTTGACTTTTGAGTAACAAGACAAAAGTGGAAGCTTTTGGACAGTATGGGTCCTTCTAGATCAGGTGTAAAACAATGACAGTATTTCAGAAAGAGAACATCTTCAACTGTCTGAAGTGGTGGTGGTGTGGGGCTGAGGTGCTGCTGCAGGCCAACGTCTGTAAGCCTATGAAATATGAAAAATTAATAAACTGTCTTGTCTTGTCTGACCTGCTAGCAATAAAGCTTTTCTTGTCTACATCTATGGCTAAAATACATTAACACATGCATTCATAAAATACCTATTACTGTTATGATACCTATTACTGTCCCTTTTGCAGTAAATCTCAAACTTGTACCTGGAATTGGTATTTCCTTCAAAATTTTAGAGACATGACGTGTGACCTAAATGAATCAAAGATCACTAAAAGTGATCCTTGGCTCACTTTCGAAGGATATTTTTGTACATTTCACCATGTGACCATCTTTCTATTTTAAAATGTTCACATGACACCTCAGAAACGTTTGTGGTTTTATCCATTTAAGTCAAGGTCTTCCCCAAAATGTTAAGCTGTTTCTGTGATCTGAACGTTTCTGTTGTTTTCACAGGCAAGGCGTCTGCTTGACCTTGTCAGATCCAAAGGAGAGTCGGCGTCTTTGGCAGTCCTGCAGTTTGTTCAGCAAAGCCTAGAATCTGAATCAAGCCTGGAGCAGACAAACCCAAACCTGACTAACGGTATGTTGACTACAGTGGTTACATTTTCAGGTGTGGTTCCTTTTTAAAAATGTGTCAATAAAGTATTGTAAAGACACAGAGAAAAAAAAACTCAGTAAAATGGTAGTGGAGATAGTTTGAATAACTTTATGGACTTTACAGTTCAATACATAAAGAAATCAGGTGAAATGTGAAACAACTAATGGTCCGCTCATATTGCTTCAATCTGTTTCTATTAGTGAAATAATGTACTGTGACAAAACACTTCATCAGATCCCATAACATGTGAGCAGAAATTAAGGTCATTGCTCCAGAGTGCATTTGTAAACTACAATCTGACCTTTTGTGTAATTGTTGGCGTTTTTGCTTCCATCTTGCAGATTGGTCTTTCAGCTTATGTCAGTTCAGAACTTTCCCTGCAGAAAATGACACTCTTATCAGTACAAATACAAAGCTCACTGGGGTTTACTATGTTTCACATTTTGTGCATATCTCCTTCTTTTCCCTCAGAATTTGTGAAATACCAGAAGAAATTGAAAAGCTCTGTGTCGGCACAGTCCCGCTTCCTTAGTACTTATGGAGGGACCAGCCACATGCCCTTAGATGACATCTACACTGAAGTCCAGATGGAGCTACCGAGCAACAGTTCTGATAACTACAAATCTATGAGCTTCGAGGAAATAATTGGACCTGTGGGGACGGTAAATGATGATGCGGACACAGTGCTGGCATCCGGGGAAGCAGGAAGTGGAAAGAGCACCTGGCTCCAGAGGCTACACCTTCTCTGGGCTCAAGGGAAGGCCCTTCAGGACTTTCTCCTTCTGTTTCCATTCAGCTGTCGCAGGTTGAACTCAGAGCAAAGGGATCTGTCAGTACAAGAGCTGCTGTTTCAGCACTGCTGTTGGCCAGACAGGGGGCAGGAGGAGATCTTCCAGTTCATTCTGGACCACCCTCATCTTGTCCTCTTCACCTTCGATGGTCTAGACGAGCTCAAACAAAGCTTTGCGGACGAACAAAGGATTTGCTGCCCCAGCCAGCGTGCACCTGTTCATGTACTATTATTTAACTTAATCCAGGGTTCTCTTATGAAAGGAGTGAGAAAGGTTGTCACCAGTCGTCCAGAGGCGGTGGGTCCTGCTTTGAAGAAGCACTTACACAAAGAGATCCATCTGAAAGGCTTTTCCCCATCTGGCATTGACTGCTTTGTAAGAAAACATCACAGTGATCCAAATGAGGCTGCCAAAGTCTTAGAATCACTACAGGCAAACACAGCTTTACTTGGACTCTGCCACAGTCCAGTTCTCTGTTGGATAGTCTCACAGTGCCACAAGGAGCTGCTTGGATGTGGAGAGGGAAGCCTGCAAACAATCACTGATGTTTACCTGATGATCTTACAACACTTTTTCCAGCACCACAGCACCGTTAAGAGTCCCATAGGAGTGAATTGGCTGCAGGATAACCTTGGGACAGTCTTGCATCTTGGACAGCTTGCCTTTGAGGGAATATCAAACTCCAGTTATATCTTTTCAGTCACAGACATGGAGACATGCGGTGTTACTGAATCAGATATCTGCATGGGCTTTCTCATTCAAAGCAAGGATATGTCCCTGGCCAACAGTAAATGCTATGAGTTCCTACATATTACATTGCAGTGCTTCTTAGCTGCTCTCTTTGCCATTTTGTCAAGAAACAGTGGTTGCTCAGCTATCTCTAAACTCTTTGAGCTGCAGGAAATGAAGAAGAAGAGGCTTAGAGGTACATGCTTTGGAGCTTGTCTGAATTCAACCAATACACCGAACATTGCTGAGGAACATTCTACAATGGCAGAAACTCCAAATCTGCAGATCACAGCCACCTTTGTGTCTGGACTTCTGTCCCAGCGCTATCAAAAGCTCTTGTTTCAGTGCAGCTCTAGTATTCTGGTGGAGAGGAAGACTAAACATGCAGAAAAATGTCTTTCAAAAGGCATGCAGCAACATTTCAGGTCCATTCCTCAACCTGTGCAGGGAGAGAAGAAGAGCATGCATGCAATGCCAGAATTTGTTTGGCTCATCAAGTGCATCTATGAAATGCAGAATAGCAGACTTGCTAAAGATGCCATGAGTAAGCTAGAGGCTGAGCACCTGAAACTGACATACTGTAACATCGGCCCCGTGGAGTGCACTGCACTTGCTTATGTGCTCCAACACCTAAAGAATCCTGTTGGCATCCAGCTGGACAACAATTCAGTTGGCGACGTTGGAGTGGAGCAGCTTCTACCCTGCATGCACATTTGTAGCTCTCTATAGTGAGTCCAATGTTTGAATTCTTCTTAACTTAAAAGGTTTGATTATTTAATCAAACAGGGTCAATCTCAGCTTTAAAAAAAAAAAAAAACTTTTTCAGATAATTATTTCAATTACTTGAAATTAATGGGGGTGGAAAGAGGGTGTGATTAAAATCAACCCCACCAATATTAAGCCTTTGATTCACCTTGAGAGGTAGTTGAAACTCATAAGGAGTATGATGTTGCATGTACCTCTCAACCTCTATAAGTGAAACAGAACAGTGCAATGATGTGATTTATTAAATGGCAAAAAATACAAGCTGTAAAAAAAGTCTAATTACAGTAAAATACCAACAGCTGTGGTTGCCAAAAATCTGCCCCATAAATGCTGTAAAATTCTGGCAACCACAAAATTGACTGTTTTTATACTGTAAAATTCTGTGAACCACAGCTGCTGGTACTTCTCTGTAAATTAGAGACACTTTTTTTTTTTTTTTTTTTTTTTTTTTTTTAAGGGGCCGTCTTCACCCAAAAGGGAAATTTTTTTTATATACTTTAATACGGGGACTTTGGTTTTTG
>NW_015112725.1:123357-137367 GCF_001443285.1 Poecilia latipinna
CCCGTGTTGTTCTTTTCTTTTAAATTAAAAATTTTTTTTTTTTTTTTTTTTTTTTTTTTTTTTTTTTACAGTGCAGTCTTCAGCCAAAAGTGAAATTACTTATATATACCTTCATACGGAGACTTGTGGTTTTGTGTTATCTGTGAAAAAAAAAAATCCATGACAAAGCCAAGTTGCTTGTAGAATTGGCCCTATTCCAAAGTAGAAATGAGACATCAAGAATCTAAAATATCTCAAATATAAACTTTGTTACTGTAGTTTAAGTAGATTATGTATTATTATTTTTCAAAGCAATACTTTGATTTCAGGTTGTTATGTAGACTGCATGAAATAAGTGCAATGCACCATAGATGAGCCATTTTTAAAGAAAATAACTATTTAAAGTAAAATTGTATTACAATGAAATTTTATAAAAATAGCGAGCCTTTGACTGTTTATAAAATTCTTGACTTTTTGTTGCTTTAGATGGCTAAAATTTTCTCTGTAATTGCTCATGTTTACACTAGTTATCATTGTCAGTAGAAATTGATTTTCCAAACTGAGACTGTTCTATCTTTTTTCCGTCATCACACTAGTTTTCCTTTTTGACCATATCCGTCAGTTTATTAAGTTCATTGAAGGTTGATTGTTTGAACTAAGACAATAAACAAATGCAACATATTAATGCAAGCTTTCATAGTTAACATAGACGCATGTTGTTTGCTTAACAGCCTCAGAAATAATAACATTACAGACGAGGGCATCCGCAAACTGATCGACAAAGTCATCCACCTTCAAAACTTCCAGAAAATTGCGTAAGTATATCAAGAACAGTTACTAACTTAAATATAAAAAGTGAAACGTTATCAGTTTGTATAATCACTTTGTTTATTTTGTCCAGCCTTTTCAACAACAGGCTAACTGATGCTTGCACAAAGCATTTTTCTTACCTCCTAAAGACCAGACAAAATTTCCTGTCCTTAAGGTCAGCTCATGCCATCATCAAAAGTGAAACCAGACCAGAGATTAAATTTGCAGTATTCACAATGTCTGTGTAATGTGATAGAATAATGACAGTATATTTTGTCTTTCAGGCTAGGTAACAATAACATTACAGCAAAAGGAGCAAAGCAACTGGCAGAGGGACTGAAATTCAACCATTCACTGCAGTATTTAGGGTAAGAAAATGCTTGTGCAAAGTTTCATGCATTCTGTTTTTCAGTTATTATAAGGTACTTAGAGTATTTCTTTGTATTCAAAGGCTATGGGGCAATAAGATAGGTGATGAAGGAGCAGAGGCCCTTGCAAATGCTTTACAGAATAGTGAGTCCATTGTGTGGCTCAGGTAATATTTGCTTCAGACATTCATAAACACTTTGCAAGCTCTAACAGTTCATTGCATTTCCACTTGCTTTTTCCGAAATAAAAGAATACAAAAACTAACAGTACAATAATGCTCTGGCAGTCTTGTAGGCAATGGTGTTGGAAGTGCAGGGGCGTGTGCCATATCTAACATCATCAAGAACAGCACATCACTGGAGGATCTCTGGTAAGTCTTAGCAAAATGCTCTGACCCATTTAACAAGTGCAGAGGTCATATGCATGAGCTAACTGGTTTGCTATTTTGGCAAATTGTGCAGCAGTGCTTAAATGACTGTGCATTGTTATTTCCTTTAAAAGGTTGACTGAGAACTGCATAACCAGAACAGGGGTGGAGTCTCTGACTCAAGCCTTAAAACATAATCATCATGTCAAGTCAGTATGGTAGGTGATGCAAAACCATACGCATACACACAGTCTTGCAATACCGCTTCAACAACAGGCTAACTGTTGCTTGCACAGAACATTTTGTTGCATTACAACCACAGGTGTGAATCTACTAAATTCTACTGAATATTTGCTGGTCTTCCTTCACATCAATTTTAACTTGTATAGACGTTTGCTTTACAGTGTGCAAAATGAAATATTTTTAATGACCAAGCAGGTAATTTTAAACATTTTTCACAAAGCATTTTTTCTAGGTCTAGCACTGATTTGGGGCAAGAAGGCTTGATTTTATAATCTGCATTCTGAACTGAAAATATGAAATCTCATTATCTGAGAGTGTTTGTGTGCAAAAATATATAACCAACATGTTTTGTACAGCCCATAGACATATCCTATCCAGTATCACTAAGTGCATTGTGATGCTGGAATAGAATGGGGACATTACCTAATTGTTCTCACAAAATTAGGATAGTAAAATTATCCCAAATGTCTTGGAATGCTAACAAGCTGAAGGTTGAGGTCACAGGTTGGTTCTGATGCAAAAGTCAAAAACACCAGCCTTTTTTTCCCTTTCAATCACCTTGCATAACATCATACTTTTTGATTATGAATACTTTCAGTTTCTTCCTTTTCTTTCCAGGTTGAAAAATAATGACCTCACTTCAGCAGAGATTGAAGAAATGGAGCAGATTGAGTCACGGCTTGTTTTCTGATTTGGTGTGATGTCATTCAGAAGTTATGTTTTGGAATATACCCATTATTTTCATGTAATTGTTGATGGGTTCATGTGTACAGAATGTATCATAATTTTTACAGTGTGCAAAGTGAAATTTTTTAATGACTTTTTATTCTAATTTATTCTAATTTTGGTGTATTTGTTTTTACTGTTGCAACTTGATGTCAGTGTCATTTTGTGCCTAATGTGCAATAACTATAAAGATTTTTATATTCAACTCTTTTGTGTCACAACACTCATTGAAAATCCCGAAACTAAAAATAGATCAAAAGGGTTTTTTTTTTCAGAAAATGAGGAACCTGGTTAAACAAAGAACTAAGCTATTCCAGCAGTGTTTCAACTGTATGTGTATTTTTTCTTTTAATATGTCAGTTTGAGATATTTAATATTTCCTATCAACTACTAATGATTTAACAAAATTCTAATTCTCAATTACAGCATGGTGTAAAATATAATCTTTTATATTGGCATAGTTTCATGCATGGCACGGAAACTATGCCACGCTGATCTTTGTAAATCCTTGTCACTGGATGAAAAGCAGCTAAATAAAATCACATTCATGCCTTCATAACTATGATTTGGTTCAGATATGATTAGCTTCTTATGGAGGCCATAAGAATGGCCCCAGACCCTGTTTTGCTGGGGTCTGGGGCGGGTTACCCTACAGTGGTGTCAGTTCTCGGACCTGGGAGTATAGTTTATCTTTCAAGTCAGCTAGAGTTCCCCTTCCCCTTGAATATCTCAGGCCCCCACCAAATGTGGGGCCTATTTCCTCCTGTAACACTGCCTGTGAGTGGCTGGTGCCACTACCCACTGGGACATCGGTGGTTCTTGGCGTCTGGGGCTGGGTTTTCAGGTGTGTGCTGGTTCTCTCCTAGTAGCTGTTTGGTGGGCCTGGGCTCCCTGACTTTGTTGGGCCACTGCTGCAGGGCACGCCAGTTCTCCGGGTACCAGCTAAATCTGCTGCTAGGGGTGGTCACTGCAATTTCCAAGTCTTTCAAGAATTTTTGAATTAGATTTAGGTCTGAACTTTGATTACATAATTTTATCAAATAAATATATTTCGATTTTAATCCTCTACTGAAGCTCCAGCTGTATGTTTATAATAATTCTGTTGGAAGGGAATCTTCTGCAGGAGTCTTAAATATTTTGTTGTCTCTAACAGGGTGTTACATTGCCCTGATTACCTTGTATGTATCCTCGTCCACCTTGTCATCAACTCTAATAACCAGCTTCTATATGCATCCCCACAGAATGAGGTTGCCATCACCATATCAGGTGGTCAGCCAAGTCATTTTGATGCTGCTTTATGCATGTGTCTAATTTGATTTTGATAGAGTGACTCAGAAAATCTGTAACATCTTGAATTCACTGTGCCCTCCTGTTGGGGTGAGAAAACAATGAAATATTGCAAAATACTGGGTATGTAGTAACAATAAAATAAATATTACGTAAACCCAAATCATTGTTTGCAAAGTTTGAGAACCTGCTTTATGACAATGTAGCCAATTTAATTAAGATTTAAATATTTATATTACTGAATATCACTGAAAAATGCCTTCAGTGTGTAAGTGTATGTGTATGTACTTCAACCTAACTATGTTTTCCTGACATAGTGGGAAAATCCCTCATACTAGGACTTCCTTAAGCACACGAATTAACCAATCACAGGTCAATTAAAAAGATAGCTGGCCAATGTCTATGAGAGAGCGCAGTGACGTCACGCCATACCAACGGTGAGGTCGTCTCCTGTAAATAATAAATGTAGTCTATGTATGCTGCGTTATAGCGTTTGAAGTTTTTTTTATATATAGAACCAATATCTAAATGCGTTCAGTTAATTTTAATTGGTGGCAGTCCTCTGCCCGCATCCTTACCAGCTTTCACGGCTAACTTTAGCCTGACACTCAGCTGTTTTGAACGCTAGCGTTAGCTAGCTAGCGGCTGAGCTAGCAGAGGTTATAGCAGAAGGAATTTATCATGCTTTAGAAGCCGCTTTCTATCTGATGGATGTATGAAATGATCTGTCAGTCACCCACAGCCTCCGAGTAACCTGCCTTGTCTCGAAGGTAAGCCGTCTGCCTCGCTTGCATTGGTTATGAATGACAGTTTGGTTCATTTTAGCCATTTCCTTCAAAAAGGGGGGGCATTGACTGGTTGTTTCTGCCTGGTGATACAATCCTTTATTAGTTGTCAAGGAAAAACGTTAAATAACAATCTGTACAAAATCTGTCATGTGGAGCTTTTCTGATAGACAACATAAATAAATGCCATAGAACAACTGCTTCCCCGTTTCAGGTTGAAAATAGGCTACGCTGGGACAACGACGTATTTTATTGCTGTGCAACTCCATCCGTAACAATAGTGAGTTAACGATTTGTCCAGATGCTGTGTCAGTTCTTGTAAGCAAAAATATGTGAAGTAAACTAGTATTTTAAATATTTTTTTGCTGTCATCCTTTTAACAAATGACGGATGCGGTGCAGGAGATATGCTGAACACTGTCATATCTGAGACGTGATCAGGGGAAATCCACCATGCTGTTGTTAGTCCTACCATGCGTGGCAAAAAAAAATAAATAATAATCCACTGTCTGCTTCCCGGCTATTTTTAGTATTTTCAAATGTGTATATTTGAGTAACGAGAGAGGTGCTTCTGAAAACAGAGGTGTCATACAGGGATGAATCGGCTGCATTGATGGACTACCTCAGAAATTAAACTGAATATCAGATCTATCAAATATACACTCACCAACCACTTTATATAGAGCTGGGTTGGAGCCCCTCTTGCCTTCAGAGTCATTTTAATTCTTTATAGTTAGGATGGGCCAGGCATTGCACATTTCTCAGAGATATTGGTCCAACTTGACATATTACTCAGGTGCAGCATCAGCTCCACATGTATGATGTGAAATTCTCCTTCCACCATCTTCCAAAAACTACTTTGGTTTTACTGTATTGAGTTGTTGTGACTGTAGGCCGTTGGAGAACAGTTAACCTCAGTGTGATGGTTAAAAACAAAACGGTTTCAAAGGAATTCATGTTGGCTAATTCACTATTTGTATTAACAACCAATTAAGTGGTTGTAATAAAAGGCTGGTGGGTGTAGTATTTTGACCGTGATCTAATCAAAAAGCAATATTTAGAATGTTAGTAAGATTTTCTGATTTCTGAAAACTGAAATAACATCTCCACTTTATTTTGCATGTGTTTTTGCATTATGTAATGAGCTAAATCTTTGAGTCTTTCTGGTATCTGTAAATCCTTAGTTTTGTTACGCTACCAATAGCAAAATGCTGCACCCATGCATATGGGGCATTGACTCATCCGTTCTTACCGCTTTTAGTCATGGCAAAGATTACAGATAACGTCTTTTCTTGTGTGATGTGTTGGATTAGATTTATTTTTAGCTTCTTCCAAACATTTTAATTTTATTCTTATGGACTGCTCCTGTGAGACTATTTTACTATTAATTTCAGACCGCCAGTCAAGCTTGTCTTGGCACTGGGCCCCCAGTCTGCCATGCAGCCATGAGCTCTGCCCTGTGGGAGAAGCCTAGTGGGGGCTTCAGGGAGGACTGGCGCTTCTACATGGTCGTGAAGGAATGCACTGTGGAGAAGCCCACCCAAAAGACCCTGAGGATTCCCCGCGGAAGCCTCGGCCAAGCCTGCCAGGAGCGCAACAGCCTGGGGCGGACGCTGCCCCCGTGTAAGGGCAAGAAGAGCCTCCGCATCCTGGACCAGACTAACGTGGTGCTGAGTCTGGATGAGCGGGACGTGGTGGAGCTGGATGAGAAGCTGGCTGAGCTGCTGTTCCCTATCACTAACTGTGAGGAGCGATGCAACTTGCTCTGCGACGAAGACCGGCTCGAACGGGTCCGAGACATCGACTGCGGCTCCAAGGTGCGCGTGCAGCTGCGCTCAGGGGATGAACCTCTGCCTGGAGTGGTCCGCTTCAAAGGCTCACTGCTTCCTGACAGAGCCCTGTCTGGAATCTGGTTTGGAGTGGAGCTCCTGGTAAGAACTAGATTGTTAATTTTTCTTTTATAATAGATTAAATACTAATAAAGAAAAAAATAATAATTCAAGTCAGTTTTAAATAATACATTTATAAAGAAGGGAAAATAACATGAAAATTAAAAATATTCTGATAACTTAAGGTACATGCAAAACAAATATGAAAATGTCTGTTAGAACCACAGACCAAAGCACTGCACAGATGTTGAACAAAATTAGGCTAAACGAGAACTGCACCTCATCAATAGGAAAGAGGTTGTGGTTTTGCAACTTGGTGTTTTATTTTAGGATTTGTGAAAGTAGGAACCTGACTTATAGAGAAAATAAGCTTATATTTCAAATTTTCTCACTAGTATGTTACTGTTTTTTTTCTTAAAGCCAAAAGCTATACAGTTAGTTAACCTTATAAGTTCCTGTCAACAAAGGAATGAATAATAAGGGCTACCATATTGCTTAATTGTGAAATTATTAGTTCATTTTGTTCATCACTACTTTACAGGTGATACATCTCTAAATTATTATTTGTTAGAAAATATTATATAAGACTAATAACCCCCCCCCCCAACTAAGATTAAGTATGCATAGAATAAACTCTGTATCAAGCCATATGTGACCTACAAGTTACCATTTTTAAAGCTAAATTATTGAATTAAATTAACTTTTCAGTGATCTTCTAATTATTGAGCTGCACATGCAAGCGGCTAGTTCAGATTTTGAAAATCAAGTTTATGTGAAGTTCGCATTTGCAACAGACAAATGTCAAATCACAGTAAGTTCGCAGAAAACAAAAGACATTCTTAGAGTGGTAAGTGACTAAAAGGTGCATTTTGTTTCTACTCAGAAGTCAGGTTTTCCCAGTTCCCACTCAAAAATGCACCAAGAATGCCTTTGAAAGTAGCAATTGTGACCAGGAAAGTCAGAGGTAACCGAGCAGTCCCACTTTCAGTATCGAGTATGGTTGCCATGCTTAATATAATGTACTGAAAGTTGTAGGAATAAAGAATTGGTATTTCTGGCAGTTTGTATCTCATTAAACTAAACATACATATACTGCTGTATTTGTGAGCATGTTCCTTTAGTGCTGAATGCATGAAATGGACGTAATTTTTTTATCGACTAACTTTGCTAAAAGTAGTGATAGTCTTTTCAGCTTGTGTTATGATATGAACCTACTCTGGCAGAGGCTACTCATCGTATCAGTGACTCTGACCTGCTGCTGTAATCCCCAAACATTACAAGACCTAAAAAAAAAAAAAAAAAAGGTTTTTGATGCCATTGTACAAATGTCACCATGTCACAAAACCTCAACATTTATTTACTTTACTAACCTCAGACTGCTGAATCGAAGTTGATCAGGCAAATTAATGCATCCAGCCAACATTATAAGGCAACAACAAACTTAGCAACAATCTTGAAAGTGTCAAGATTTAATCTCCAGTAAAATTTTCTTTTGTGTTGTGAAAATGTTCCGTTTTTTTTTTTTATTATTTCAAAAATCACATTTGACACTATAAAAAAGGAAAATAAATTCAGATTAAAACTTTACAGAACCTCACTCGAAAACAATCTGAACTATACCTTTAAAGCAAACAAATGAAAAACATTGTAAACATGATGGATGTTTAAAGTTGTTTATACGGAGCGCTGAGCTGCAGAGATTAAACTTGCAGCTATTTTTAGTAAAAGTATCAAATGTCTTTTTATTTTCATACATCACATCTGTGTTTCCGACATCAGAAAGCAGTTCTTTTTTGGCTTTTTTTATTTGGATTCTTTTTTTAAAATTAGTTGACTATTTAAATATATTTTCTTTTTGTCCTATTGGTGTTACATTCATTTAGTGTTTTGACTGAAATAGATGTAAGCAAACAACTGCATCATGGCAATTATTTTTTGTATAATCTTGGTAGTAAATCTAAATCCCTGATGTGATGCAATTTGTTCTGGACCATATGTACAGCAGCAAGGTACAATGGGTTGCCTACTGTAGCACATTGTTGTTTTTATTCTAAGTCCTGCTCCAGTGTTTATGAGGGGGCTGAGACAGATAATGCATTCAAGCTCTACCTCCCTAAAATGCCATAAAAGAGTGCATGTAAGAAGACATTTTGGGTAAGAATTGTTAAACCATGCAGGGTGAACAATGCATTGATCTCTCTCTTTCAGCTTTGTCCAGTCTCTCTCTGAATTAAGTTTGATATTCTCTCCTTTCTTGTCCCAGGAGGAGGGTCGGGGTCAGGGCTTCACGGAGGGTTCCTACCAGGGTCGGCAGCTCTTCCGTTGTGAGGAGGAGTGTGGCGTATTTGTGGCGTTGGACAAGCTTGAACTCTGGGAGGATGAGGATGACGAAGGTTTGGGCCCGCTGGAGGAGAACCAGGTTAGGCTGGAGGACGACCAGGACTATGCTCCGCTGGAGATCAACTCCAGGGTGGTGCTGAGAGAGGAGCCCGAGAGAGGAACCGTCATTTTTTGTGACCTACTGCCAGGGAACGAGAGCCTGGGTTACTATGTGGGAGTTGACATGGTAAGTATGGCTCCAGTTAAATAGGATGCTGTACCTGCTATTTTAAATCCAGACAGAAGTGGGATGGAACATGAAAATGGGATACTTTTAAATACATATGGCTAAAATAGTTGTTTTAATTGTAAACTGTTTGTACAGCGAAGTATATGGTCAGCACAACAAATGCTGATGGGCTGACCTATAAGTCAAACCTCTATCATGTCAGAGGAAAAGAAGACAGTGGCTGATTTTTAGAGCAAACATGGAACTGTGCATTATGCCTAAAGGTTTCCACGTTGGTCAGTTTTGTCCTAAGGAAGGAGAGATTGAAATACCTTCCAGATAAATAATACTTTAGTTTCTTATTTTGCGTAAACATTTAATACTCTAATTGTTGAGCTTAAGATGAAGTTTTCTTATTGGTCTTCATGTTAAAACATACTTGGATGCTCCAGAGAAGATATAGAAGTGCTCACACCTGCCACTGATGAGACTATCAATAAATGTAATTATTAGCACCTGGCTGCTACTCAGCAGTGTCAGTAAGCATTAAAGATGGACTTTCTTTTTTTTTTTTTGGTGTTATTTATGGTATATTGTTGTTAATCTGATGATTTGTACTTTGAGTTCTCTGTCCAGTTTTCTGACATTATTGTTATTACAGATTGACCTGCACTGGGTTTAGGTCGGGTTCTGGTTTAAAGATGTATACCAAAGTTTTAAAAAGTTAAATGTTTTCTTTCTAACTACTGTTCCCAAAGTTTAAAATACCTTCAATGAGATACTGGAGAAGTGCTAGAGAGTGCTAACACTGCTATTGATGAGATTAATGGTGTGCGGTTGAGGTGAAGTAGTGGTTAACCAATCAGATATTGGGGTTTATCTGTTGATTCATAGTGGCAGTTTAAATTATACCACGATGGACTTTAGCAGGGGAAATATATGTAACATTTATTTCCCTAAACTTGCAACACCATTTCAAACCACCGACATTGTTTCCTTTCTTCAGTTTAACCTGTATTGCATCACTATCACAGTCACAGGACCAAACAAATACCACATGGCCAGTTTTGGCCCAGTTTTACTTATTAAACAGATGCTGATATACTGTGCATCCCTGCTTGTTATGTTTGTGTTTCTCTATAAAGTGCAAAATGGCAGAAAGGTGTAACATTCTGTGCAATATTAACTTTACAAAAAGTTCTAAATTTAGTCTGTCTTTATACTTTGTTTTTGTTAGAATTGCATAAAAATAATAGGTTATAGATGGTGTTATTGCTGTAATATTTTACAGCATATTAGTTTTAGAAGATTAATTTTTGCTTTTTCATTTGTTTTCAGTTTTTTCTTTTTTTAATACAAGAATTATGATATTTTGTTATCACACCTGACCTGCACTCAGTCTCTGCTCTGACTGATAAAGAATGTGACACTTAGTAACAGACCAGTTAAGGCTGTTGTAGCTTCGTCACTTTATGGTGTTTTTGTACTAAGGTAGTCATTCCATGCCATGAAAAAAGACTACATATTGTGGTATTGGGTAATACATTGACAAATAAGTATGTAATATATTGACTCGTTTGTCTTAGTTTTTGTCTTTCAATGACTATTCCTTTCATTTAGTATCCATGGCTACTGTGGCGTTGTACTCATAGTGAGATTGAAGCATTTGACTACAGATTGCTAGCAGCAGCCGCAGCAGCAGCAGCCCACTCAGTGCATCTGAGCCTCCCACACAAAGGCAAGGCAGTCACGCGGGGAGTGAGGTAAAGACTTGGAGCTGTATGACCCAACAGCGTGGCAAAGGGCCAACTGGGAGCTGAGGAGAGCCCACTGCTCTGCCTCACTGTTCGTCCAGCCTCGCCCTGCCTTCTCTTGCTAGTCACTCTGGTCTCAACCTTATTCCACATAGTCCTCTGGAGCAAAAGCCTAAATTTGAACCTGAGGAGGAGGAATAGCAAGCTTCTGCTTGGAGCTTTCAAAAGAAACGAACTGAGTTGGAAGATCTGCTATTTAGGTAGTCAAGAGGAGTTGCATAGTTTGGAGTGGTAGTATGCAGGATCAAGCTAAAGCACATCCTTTAGGTTGTGCAACAAGACAACTGGCCTCACTAATTATCAGAATCGAGGGGATTTAATATTTGGGCCACCAGCACAAAGGCATCAAATGATAAGGAGCACCTGAGACCTCATCAACTTGTTCATGTCCGACTCTTTTAGGACAATCCTATCGGAGACTGGGATGGCATGATTGAAGGGAAGCTGGTGTGTGATTTTGCCAGTTTGGAGCACACTCGACTTGTTCCCATTGGTGACGTAATGCCAGGTGAGTCACCACATCTGTGTTGACGTTTTTACTCCACATTTGCGTTGCTGGAACTTTTAGTTTCTGGAAACGTCCCTCCCTCGGACGAGCACTGCGCTCCTTCTGAGCAGTCTGAGTTTGTGTTTGGTTTGCAGCGGGAACAGAGAGCCTTTTGTAGTGATGGCTCTCTTGCTTTTGAAAGTCAAGTGAGATACTCTGGCTCTTTGTTCTCCACAGTGGCATATTGATTTGCTTATGCATGTTTCTGCCATCTCTCTTGAGAAAAACACAGATCTATACATACTGACATTGTAATTTATGACAATTCTCCATTTTCTTTAAAACTCAGGAACTCCACATTTAGTCCACATTTAATCTTGAGTATATATAGAATGCTTCCCTGAACTAATTTTGAGTTAAACATTTTAAATATTTGATTGCGTAGCCAATAAAATTATTGATTTTTTTTTTAGCTTTCTTTGAATTTTAACATAAAAAAAATTAGAAAATTCCTAGTTTCACTTACTTCTCAGTGTCATGCCTCTAATTTGAATTTCTTTCTGTGCAGAATATTCCATGCAGGACCAAAGGCTGCCGAAGCACAGTTTTGCCCCCAGAGGCAGTGACAAATCATCCTCTGGTCAAAGCAAACCAAAGAGCAAAGGTACAGCACTGGTGTTATGATGCTAAGCTACCTAACATTTCCACAACTTAAGCAGTGATTTTAATTTTTAAAAAGGCCTCTCACCCCAGATTATTACACTTTTTATTGTATAAATGAACAGCCGCCTGCTTTTCTCATGTTTTAGAGGGTTTCACAGACTTATGTGTAGTTGCAAACCACACTTAACAATAACTTTTTACCATTTTAGATGACATCTGATGGGCAGTCTTGGTAAAATAAGGATATGAGGTGTGAGTTGATGCGAATACTGCTCTTCTTTGCTGTGATTTCCTTTAGTTTGTAGTTGTTTAATTAATCTTTTTTTGTTGGATTTTATTTCCCATTGCTGTTGACACAACTTCTTATTCATACTAATCAGCTGTGCACCGTGCACATTAAACCCTTCTCTTGTTTTTCCCTCCTCATGTATTTGCGTTACTTGCAGGATTAGCTCATCAGTGTGGCGGTAGAAGCAAGTCTGACTTTTACTATACTTTAAATGGGAGCTCTCTTGATCCCCCAGCCCAGCCCAAATCCAAAAGCACATGGTACATTGATGAAGGTAAAACTCGTGAGATGTTGGTCGTCTGATTGGCAAGCTCCTGTTCACCACAAGCTGTGTACTGATTGGTCCAATAAATGGGTTCTGCCCGACTGCTGAGCTACCTCTACTCTATAATGACACATTCAGTCTGGAACAGTTGGCTTTTCTAATAAAAGTTTCCTTGAATATGACCTCAACCCTGTTAATATAGGATCTTAACATTTTTGACATGGTTTGATATGAATAGAAAATTAAACAATTAAACATTAATTCAAACCCATCCAGCATGCAGCAGACTCAAGTTTGCTCTCTTTTCGCTATAATTAATACAAGATATACTCAGCTAAGATATACTTTCCTTGCAAAAATCTTTGCAGCCCCTGAATTAAAAAAAAATTGTCACATAGGCCATGACAGTGTTGTGGAATATAAGCCAAAAATCCCTTTTCAAAGCAAAAATACCATAATTACACATTTTATCACAGATACCTATTGTATTTTCAGTAGGTTACGTAAAAGATTGATTAATTATACATGTGCAGAATAAGCCACCATTATTGTATATAACATAAAAATGTATATTCCTAAAATGTTGATTTTATTACATTGTTTTTGTAAAATGCTAATATGTAAAATATTTTTGAAGTGACTGCTTCCATGTTAGTGTCTAAATTGCTTGTGGAGTGGCACATTTATAGAAACAGACACGTATTTGTATTGGAGAGCGATGACATGAAGCAATTTCAGACCACAGAAACAGAATGAATGTGTCCTAAAATTTTCTGATGAAGCAAAAAATACAAATATTAGCTCATAATTTTCTTTCTTTAACCATTTAAAGTAATTGAAGCAATTGAATGATTAGATTTTTTTTTCTGCATCGGTTTATATTTATTTGGCATTTAATAGAATAAAATTACTGACACTTTATTGCAGCAGTATTAATGTGAACTCAACAGACTTGAAGTAAATGTGTCCAACTAATTGTGTGAAGAAATCTAGATAGTAGGTCGATGCAGGAGCTTGCTATGCAGACTTTTCCACTCGTCTTGTCCTTCATCATCATTTCAGCGTTATTTTGTCTCATGTTGGGTTGATGGGTGTTGCTAAAGACTTTTAATAATACTCAGCGTTGCAACAGACTCTCATATGCCTTATTTTTATTTTGACTACAGTTGCTGACAATAGATTCAGTGTGTTTGTGTTGCTGTTTGCATGCCTGAGTATTTATAAAAGCTTTTGTCACTGAGATCATAATTGATTCATTTTTTTTCAACAACACATCTCATTGTTTTATTTTTATTTTTTTATTGTTTCAGTGGTGTCAGCACACAATCTGGATCCTTTTGTTGTTGTGTTTGAACTGGCCGGTCAATGTTGTTACCAGTATCTTCCAGTTGTGAATAAGCTTTTCATTTCAACACCTACTGAGATTTGATGTTGCTGTTTTTTTTTTTTTTTTTTTCATGAGATGTTTTTTTTTTTTTTTTCCTGAGGAG
>NW_015112725.1:140582-196354 GCF_001443285.1 Poecilia latipinna
ATTTATTTTTCTTCATACTGAAGAGAGAAAAAAAATGCATGTGTTATAAAATGTGAAATGAACCCTAAAACTCTGACTGGGTGAACAGATACAGTAGAAATAAAAGGCTGTAGTGTTTCCATTTGGCATGACAGCAGTAAAAATGCAAGGCAGTGTAAAAGTGTTTTAGCTCTACGCTATAATATCTCTCTATGCGTTGCGGAAATGAGAAGGTCATTCATAAATGCTGAAATGCTGTTTTTACAACTGCTTACTCATCCTGTAAAATGCTCATGTGCTCATTTACATCTTGCAAAGGATCACTTTTGGGGCAGTATTGTCTTATGGTTTGGATGCTTGTAGTTTTTTTCGTGAATTAAGTGGAATAAGCTTCTGACTTGCATTTTTTCTTACTGTCTGAATATTTCTGCTGTGTATAAAAAACCAGCCTAATGTTACTCACTCGTAGGCGTTTAGTTAGTGTTTTTAACAGATTTTGTCACATTACAACCACAAACTTGTGTGAATTTCTTTGAGATTCTATGTGAAAGTTCATCTCAACCTGATGCAAAATTGTGAAGACTCACTGACTCTTTGTGGAAATTTGGACATATAAAGATGAACCTTTTTGCTCATTCTACTTTATGCATTATCTCATGCTTTGGGAAGTATATCAGCATAAATTTCAAGTCTTGCCACAGATTGTCAACTAGATTTCAGCTTAACTTTGACTGCGCTAATCTAACATGTGGATATGGTTTGATCTAATAGATTAGGTTGTAGCTCTACATGTTTGCTAGTATCCCACCTTCACCTCAATGTCAAGGCTTCAACTTCCTCTAGAAGCTTTTCTTGTAAAACTTGTTGCGTGTTTCTCCTTCTGAACAACTTTAACCAGCTTCCCTGCCATTGCTGAAGAAGAATCACCTGACAGCCTGAGACAACCTGCATATTTTTGTGGTGTGGTTAGTGTGTTGAGGTTGCTTTGCAGTGTACATTTTCTGCAACTGTTAGCTTTTTGTACTTGGGTAAAAGAATTTTGCTTGGACCGCACCAAATGTTGCTTCTTATTGATTTCTGTTTGGCTTTCTTTTTGCTTCCATTTCATGAAGGCTAGATTTATGGAGTGTATTGCTAATAATTCCAGTGTTGACAAATCCTCCCACCCAGCCCTGGATCTCTGCAGCTCCTCCAAAGTCACCATAGATCTCTTGCATCTTTGATTAATACACCAATGTTTTTGGTTATAATGTGACAAAATATCAAAAGGTGCAAAGGGTTAAAATACTTTCGCAAGGCAGTTTATGCGCATGTACTGCTGTAGTTAACAGATTTTTTTCATGTATGATGAAACTAGGGCAGATGCAATTTGTCACGGTCATCAGCAATGGATGTGTCAATATTAATAGTCGGTACATAATTTGTATGAGTTAAGATTGTATATTTTTGGGGGGAGAAAGTTACGAAGTTTAAATCCAAACTGCTGTGGCTCCAGTGTGTCCCCTCCCTTAAAGCTGTGGCAGCAACTTTATATGTGTCTGTGCCTTTAATTCGGTGAGGACTTTGGCTCCAGTCATTGGCTGTCTCTGTCTACACCTCTTAAACAACCCAAATAAGATGGATGAAGTGTGTCATTACTCCCCAGTGAGCCAACTCTTTAAACATTTTCAAGAGCTTATAGTAAATCACAAAAATATATTTTAAGTCTGTTATTTTACTTTACGACCAGTGTGATACAGGCACATTTTAGCCTCAAACAAATCTGCAGCCACATCTGAAAAGAAGTTATGTATAAATTTATGACTATACTTTTTCTGTGTTTGGTACTATCGAGTAAACACAATGTCCGTTGTAAACCAATTTAATAGCAGAATCCATGTCAATACAGTAGACTGTGTAGATTATAGAAATTTGAATATTGGAGACAAAACATCACTAAAGTGGAAACAAAAGATCCAGTGGGAGACTAAAAGATCAGCTCAAAGAGGGTGAAACTGAAAAAAATATCAAATGCAAAAGGTTGAAATAAGTAGCAACTTCCACAGGTGCACCATACTATGTCAAATGATTTTCAAACTGGGTGAAAGGTACCGGCTTGTTTTCTCATGTGTTGAGATAGCTGTAATTGAGCATTAGTGAAAAAGTTTCTGAAACCATCCTGTCATCAAAGCATTGGTTTTCACTTTCCTCCATATGACATCTCTAAGATGGTAAAGATCGCCGTCGCATCTCCACCAAATGGTAAATTTTGCTCTTTGGGTTTTCCTCGGCAGTTGGAGAGGACCCTGCCAAGTCGCTCACCGACACCCCTCCAGAATTCAGTCAGTCCTCTCCCCCCTCCAGAGCCCCGCCCTCTTCTTCGCTGTCAAGTGACAACAAGTTCCACTCACTGCCCTTCAGCCTGAACCGCAAGACCCCCGAGAACATAAGCCAGGGGCCCATCTCTCTCTCCGTCGGGTCTGTAATGGGCGAGCAGCCCGAGCCCCCATCGCCCGCTGCCCCTCCGTCTCCACGGCCTCCGACACCCCCAAGAGGACAGCCAGGTCTTGAGGTGGGGTCTCTGGTGGAGGTGAAGGAGAACCCCCCTCTGTGTGGCGTGATACGCTGGGTGGGCCTGCCGCCTGGTCTGCTGGAGCCTTTGGCTGGACTGGAGTTGGTGAGACGCAACCTTTTGTTTCTAATTTGACAAATAGCAGTTATAGTTTGACAACCAGTAACAAGTAAGCAGCTCCACGCATCTGATATGTATCTTTTAGGGAATACCAGGGATCGCATGAAATCCTTGAAAATGTTTGAATTTTAGTTGGGCATTTTTGGGAAGTGCTTGATTCTGTATAAAGTCCTTGAAAGTGCTTGATATTCAAACTGCACATTATTGTAATAAAGTGCGATCTAAAGTTTAATTTAAAACCTACATTTGGAAAACATTTACAATCTAAGCCTAATAAAAAGACAGAAACTTTTTCTTGATGTCTGAAGTTAAATCAGACTAAACTTTTCTTATTTTGGGTTAGTTAGAATTACCAAAATTATTTCTATTTGCTAAATGTCAGAAAACATTTTTTAGAGAAATTTTTGTAATTTGATCTGTATGTTGTGTTTAAGCGTTTAGTTTGAGGAGAAAGGTCTTTAACCTTACATGATTTGTTTTGGCTATTTCAATGTAATGAATATTTATTATTCCTAATTTCTGAGTAACTTATTGGTCTGGTTAACTGACATAAAGGTTGGCTTATAGGTTAAACAACTTTATTAAAACTGAACAATTTCTTTGCTAAATTAGTGTTTAGTGTCAGGTGCATAAGGTGACTGGTGTAAGGTTGTAGAATACTATCATAAAACAATGACAACATTAATAAATGATTTCATATAATGGTGAATTGAAATGCATTTGAATTGTTTTTATCTCCCAAGTGTGGTGCTGGAAAAGCTTGAAAACTTACCTAAAAAATGCTTGTAAATGTATAAATATTTACTGTGGGAAAAGTGCATGAACACTGGAAGATATCACAAATGACTTTCTGTAAAAGGTAAAAATGGAGAAACAAAATAGGACAACCTGTGGTTTCATAGGGGGTTTTGTCTCAGTAATTTTCATCTAGCCGATCTCATTGACTTCCCGGTTTTTCTTGTGGTTGCTTGACAACTTTATGATGATGGGTAGACTTGAGGAAGTCACAGCACCCAAAAAAAAAGCGAACAAGCAAATTTCACAAAAGGCTTCACCTTTTAAGTCATCGTAATACTCCAGCAACATTTTTCCTCTCATTGTTTTGGGGCAAATGTGAGCTTCCTTTAAAAAGCATTAGCATTAGGTGGAAATTGCTTAACATCTGTTAGAGAAAACCTGTGTTTTCTGCAGCCCACGCTTAAAGTTAACCCTTCCACTGATGACATTTCTCTCTCAGGAAGAAGAGTGTCCTGGATGCACCGATGGCACCTTCAAGGGGACTCGCTACTTCACCTGCCCACCGAAAAAGGCTTTGTTTGTAAAGCTGAAATGTTGCCGACCTGACTCCCGCTTTCCCTCCTTGCACCATTCCTCCAACCCCATAGAGCGGTGCAACTCTATCGGTCAGCCAGTCAGAGGATAAACTCAACATGATCAAATGTAACTTTTGTCTTCTCAAATCTTTACGGCTACTTTTTGTTACTTTTGCAGCATTTGGGGGCTATTTGAGTGAGGTAGTGCACGAGAACACACCCCCACGTACTGAGAATGACAGTCTGGATGTCATGGTGGGAAAAAAGAAAGGCATTCAAGGCCACTACAATTCCTGCTACCTGGATTCAACCCTCTTCTGGTCAGTGTCACCGTTACTGTAAACTTTAATTTGAATGGTCATATTCGTTAAATGTGCAGATGCCCACCAGCCAGTAATGTTGATTTATGGTGTAAATATTTCTGTGCTCTGCTGTGCAGTCTCTTCTCCTTCAGCTCTGTACTGGACACGGTTCTGCTGAGGCCACGATCAAAGACTGATGTGGAGTATTACAGAGAGACTCAGGAGCTGCTACGCACAGAGATAGTCAATCCACTGCGCATGTAAGTGTTTGTACTCCGGGTGTATAACAGTAGTTGCCTCTCATAGTTTTAGACACAGAAGACTTTCTATTTTTAGGTTGCATTTACATAAGAAAGATGAAATACTTTGAAATATTGTGCCTTGCAAAAGTAATTTTGCTTCTTTAACTCTTTCATATTTTGCCACTTTACAACCACAAGCTGTAGAGTATTTTACCTATAAGACCAATTCAAAATAGGATAAGACTGTATCACAGGAAGAAATGTTACATTATTTTATATTCGTTTTTTAACATATAGAAATTGGAAAAGTGGAGTGTGCATTTGTGTTCGGTTCCCTTTTCACTGATCCACTTTAATAAAATCCTGTGCAGACAATTAACTTCAAAAAATAACTTTATTGGTGGTCAATATGTTTTACTAGAAATCCAGCTCTGTTCCGCAAAAGCCTCAGAGGTTTGAGAGACTGTAGGTAAACAAACAGCATCATAAAGACCAAGGAACACTGCTACAAAGTTACTGAGAGGTTTAAAATGCTAAATGTGCATCGTCCTGAACACATTGCCCTGTATTTTGCTCCATACATTATTCAGTTAACTCTGATTCTCCTCCCTATTCTTGCTGTAGAAAAGCATCCCAACTTATTACTGATTACATGATCTGTGGAAGTAAATACAGGTTATGTTGGAAAAAAAGCCTCTTAGAAGCTGAAAAAGACTTGAGTTGGACGCAGGTTTACCTTCTAGTGAGCCTGAACACACAGGCAGTGCTACAACAGAATGGTTTATGTCTTTGTATATTCATGTTTTCACATAACTGGGTAAATATGTTCACAAGATGCTCTCCTCTCCGTCCAGACTGATTAAACTTGATCTATTTTGCAAAAGCAAAATGTTCATCCTCTAGATGTAAAAATGTGGTTGAAAACCTTCCCCAAAAGATGTGACAATGTGAATACATCTAACAATGGTCCTTACAAGTTTTAAATAAGTGACACAGTATATAAATGCTCTCACAATTTTAAGATTTTATTTGTAAAAAAAAAAAAAAAAAAACTGTTGTAGACTGTATATAAGCTTATGTATGCTTCCACCACCAGGAAAGTTTGAGGTTTTAGCAGGTATTAGCAATTTTTAGATTACTAGGGACATGAATACTTTTGCAAGGCATTGTCACAACCCAATTGAAAGAACAGAGTAATTTATCTTTTCACTGAATCTGAAATGCCCTTGTGACTGAACTTTGACCTTAGCAATGTTGCTGTCGTTGTCCAGACACGGGTACGTTTGTGCTACAAAAGTGATGAAGCTCAGGAGGATCCTCGAAAAAGTAGAAGCTGCCTCGGGATTCACTTCTGAAGAAAAAGGTTGAGTTTTCCCCTGAGATACCCTGAATGCAAAAATGAAGAAAAAAATTAATTTGATGGCCGTCTAAATTTTTGAGTTTGCTGTTTTTAAGTTTAGACTGAGATTTTTTTTTTTTTTTACGTTGAACGTTTTTGGGATTTATCAAATTTAAAAAAATATATTAAAAAAATATTTTAATACTAACTCTTGAAGCAAACATTTTCTGTGTAAACAGTAGATGGCAGCATTGGCACATAACTAATAATACCAAACCTCAGTGAAGCACTTTTTGCTCTGCAGATCCTGAGGAGTTCCTTAATATCCTTTTCCATCACATATTGAGGGTGGATCCACTGCTGAAGCTGAGGTAAGGGGAAAAATGTGAAGTCCTTTGACGTTACATGCAGTACTAGATTAGTAATGGCAATAATATTGTTATTACAGAAAGAATCAGTTACAAGTAACATCATAGCTATATAGAGACTTTCTCAATGTGCATTTAATTTGAGAAGTCTTCAGATATTATTCCTCGTGAAATATATTTCAGTTATTGGTGGCAAAGAGTTTTTCCCATTTCTAGAATTTAATAATGGTGTAGCAATATATATACTTTAATAGCCAGTTTATGCTTTTATATTCTAATTAATTACATGGAATAGAAAGAGAAAGTTGCTCAAGTTATACAAACATGGAACAGTGGGAAGAAATAAAACCATTTTGCAACATTAAGGGTAATTGTGACTGTTGGAAAAGATTCCTTCTGGTTTTAAAGATGATAATCTGCTAATTCTATATTTTCTCACATTGAGAGTGACAAGTTGATGTTTTAGGAATTACTCATTTGGATTTTACAGGTGCTTTGCAATAAGTCAAATATCATTGAAAGGTAAATTCATTTCATAACCTGCATTATATATTCATGACACACTGGGGGATTTATTTCAGTTTCTTTATATATATGCCCCACACATTCATGCGGCTACATCAGCAGATGCTAAGTATAGTGACATTAGCACCCTCAACCAGATGTTAAGCCACTAAATGTTAAAGCTATAGAGACTGACTGTTTAAAGTATTGCAGCTAAGCATGTAATAATGGAATATTGAGTGGAAGGAAAATAGTACATACTCAGCAATGCTCGCCACCAATTTAAGACTTTGAATGAGGCCAGCATAAAATGAAATATGTTTTTTAATACAAAAATATTAGTATGCTGCACTAAAATAGTACGTCCATGTATTGTACAATATATGCACTCAGTACGTGGTTGAGGCTCCTTTTGCATTAATTACTGTGATGAGCCTGTGGCACTGGTGAGGTTTTAAATTTCCATTAGTTGAGACAAGCTTTCAGGCCAATCAAGTACAGTGTTACCATCTCCATTAGACCAGATATTGGTACTTATTGCACTATGAGCAGGTTCCAAAAATATCAAATCAGCATCTCCATAAAGCTTGTCAGGAGAGGGAAACATAAAGTCCTCTACAATTTCCTGGTTTATTACTATGCTGGCTTTGGAAAGATGACCTGACTTGCCTCCCCAAATTATTGCTGGCTGTGGAAACTTAACACCGGACTCCAAGCATTTAGGAATCTGTGCCTCTCCGCTCTTCCTGTAGAACCATGGGCCTTTATATCCAAATAAAACACAAACATGACAGTAATATGAAAACAGGACGTAGTCCAGGTGAGAGACTTCTGGTGTTTTTTTTTGTCTCAGAAGTGGTTTGACACATGGAATTTGCTATGTCCTGGAAATAGCTGCATTTCCATTGACCATATAATTGTGGAATTAAGTAAATAAATTTGCTTAATGAAAACACTCCAATTTTGAGACAACTCACATCTTTCAATAGAAGCTTTTTGCGTTAGGAGGAGGAGGTTTATTGAAGCTGGTGTACTCCACGTAACTGTAATGGAAACACTTTTTGTTCTCATCACATGATCCACATGATCAACAACCAGACGTTACTACTGGCAGAAAAGACAAAGAAGACAGAAGGAAGTGGGAGGAATGCTGTGGCGTGTTTTTTAATGACTTGTCGTGCAACCAAATGTATTTATGTGTGATTTTACTTGCGTTTCATATTTAATGGAAACACCAGAATTTTAAATTGTGTTTTTTCGACATTGGCAGAATATCAACAGAGTTTTCTGAACACTTGTAATGGAAATGCAGTTACTGTCTTCAATTGCTGGTCACACCATGTGAATCTCAATTGAATTACTACCAACAAATGAACCTTTCAATGATTTTTAATTAATTCTGATGCACCTGTAAACCTTTGTGAGCAATTGCTGATATCAGTAAATATGCAAAAAAGATGTAACTTCTGACGACATTTTGATTCATCTTTCAGGTCTGCAGGTCAGAAAGTCCAAGACTGTTATTTTTACCAAATCTTTATGGAAAAGAAGGACAAGGTTGGAGTTCCAACCAGCCAGCAGCTGCTGGAGTGGTCCTTCATAACCAGTGACTTGAAATTTGCAGAGGTAAGTAGAACTATGTTTTTAGGAATGTTTATATTTTCTGCACAGTGTAAAATCAATTTCAATTCTGATTGGTTATAATATTTTCTTTCCCCCTCCTCTAGGCTCCCTCTTGCCTTATCATCCAGATGCCACGCTTTGGCAAGGACTTCAAAATGTTCAACAAGATTTTTCCCTCCTTAGAGTTAGACATCACAGACCTTCTTGAAGACAGTGAGTTGTATTTATTTCCTAGTCTGTAGAGGTGATTCACAACTCTGTGGCATTTGGTATTTAAAGAAGCATTTTTTTTTTTTTAAAGAAGGGTGTGTTTGACGATGAAGGCTTGTGTTTTGTCGCTCCTTCAGCTCCTAGGGAGTGTCGCATCTGTGCAGGCCTGGCTCTCTACGAATGCAGAGACTGTTATGAGGACGGGGATATCACTGCTGGCAAGATTAAGCAGTTCTGTGAAAAGTGCAATACGCAGGTAAGCAACAGAGAATAGTGCTGCGACATCAGTTTAAATCACCTTTGTCCAGTTGGTGGCGCCAAATCCAAAGAAACCACATTCTCTTGAACACAGATTATATCCGCAAAGAGGACACGTTTCCACACTAGACTGCGATAGCTTTTACTTATTATAATATTCTAGTAGTACATATTGCATGAAGTACTTTATTCCTTTAAGTTTTTATTCTAAATCTTTTCCTAAAAAAAAAAACAAATTTGGCATCTTGTATTTCTCCACAATGATGACGGTGCCTCTACTGTTACTGATTTAGGTTCATCTCCACCCGAAAAGGAAAGCCCATCGACACAACAAACTGTCCGTCCCAAAGGAGCTCCAGGAAGGCCAGGGACGTCAGGGCGGCTTTCCCCGCCAGCGGATGGAGCTGTTCGCTGTGCTGTGCATCGAAACCAGTCACTACGTGGCCTTCGTCAAGTACGGCAGCGCCGACTCTGCCTGGCTCTTCTTCGACAGCATGGCGGACCGTGATGGTGGGTGTGACCGCCGCACAACGCTTTGTTCTGAAGTAAAGTAACTAAACTCAGGTCTGAACAATTTATTTATAGTTCACATGTTGGATGTCTTCTGAGGCAACATGTAATATCATCTAAAAAAAAAAGTGTAACAGAATTTTTTTTAATAAGCTATAATGGTAATATTGGGGAAAAAGTTACACAATGATCAGAGCAAAATAGTTGCATATCACACAGAAGTTTAGATTGCTTTTTTTTTATTTTATCCTTGCTCATACTGATTCATACTTAGTATTTTTATATGTAAAGAAACATTTTTGCTTGTTTTTAGGATATCATTAAATCTATTCCCTAAATTAACTCCTTTAATTTGGGAGAGCAATTATCATATCGTTTATCAATTATCGTGATAAATTTCTTGTGAACAGGATTTTGATTTTGTTTGTCACAACAAATTCAAATTAATGTTGTTACACTCTCCAAAAAACTGTGGAGAGTGTAAGTTTGGGATTGTAAGTTTTATTTTTATTATATATATATATATATATATATATATATATATATATATATATATATATATATAATTTTCTCCACTGTTTTTTTTTTTTTTTTTTGTTTTTTTTCAATTAAAGCATCATCAGTACATGTGAAAATATGATTAAATTCAGTTACTGTGTGCAGCTTAGTGAAACAAATCACTTTTCTTTATGTGACTGGCGTCCTAAAGAAGTGCGTTACCAGTGGGTATGTTTCTGAGGAGCAGCATTTGTGCCTGTGGGGCTATCATTGCTGTGCCATGCAGTCACAGTCATACGGTTACCTAAAAATATTTCTGATTGTCACTTTCATCGTTAACACTATGGCAGCACAAAATATTGCGTTTTAATTCCATATCACCCACCCTACACTTACAGAGACACAGTGCTGTTTCACATTTTTACTGCATGATTTTTTAACATTAATTATCCTCATCATTCCAACCTCCCATAGAGCGTTGGGATGTTTTAAAACCTACCGCGTCCTGAAACTTTAATGTAAATAATTTAAGGAAAGGTTCATCATCTTAAGTCTTGCTTTTTAAATGCATAGCTTTATAAGTAGTTATATATATGTTACTGATCAGTTCTCGAAGCGTCTAAATTTGACAGTGACTGTTAAATCTCGTGTTGCAGGAGGCCAGAATGGTTTCAACATACCGCAGGTGTCTCCCTGTCCGGAAGTGGAAGCCTACCTGAAAATGACCCCAGAGGAGCTGCACACCTTAGACCCCAAGAGCATCCAGGGTCAGGCGCGACGTCTGCTCTGCGACGCCTACATGTGCATGTATCAGAGCCCAACCATGAGCCTTTACAAGTAGATTCCTCTCCCTAAAGCCTCCGCCTTTCATCCTCTGCCGCTCCATCTCCACTCCTTCAGGCCTGGCGGTTCAGAGAAAGACCAGAACTTTTATGGCCGAACTAATAGAAGAGAAGCTGTTTGCCAGCAGGGGGCGCTATCTGGCGCAATCCTCTCCCTCAAAGCCGGCTCATTTCTGGAAGTTAGGGAGATGGACGAAAGAAGGGAGAAGCCTATTTGCACTGTGCGTTAGTTTAAAGTATTGTGTTCCTTATGTAGTCCTATGTAGCTTTCATGTGTCTCACAGCTGAGCATCGGCAGTGGTTAATGAAGCGAAAGTAGGCATTATGAGGATTCACTCCCTGTTGAGGGAGGATGGAGAGATGGGCTGTGGGGCGCGTTGCGTCGCAGTGGCTGACTAAACATGTGCAACAAAAACAAATCGAGCCTGTGGGAGGACCATGCTCACCTCATTTACCTTAAGAAAAGAGGAGTCCTGCTATTCTTAATCACTGTAATACATGGGAGCTTTCCATATCGCACATTAAGGAAGCAACACAGTGTGGAAAACCTCACCCAGCCTCTACGTGCTGTTCTAAAAACCTTGTGCAAAATCTCTTGGTAGCATAGATTTCTCTGGGTAGTAACAGTTTAGATGTCAACTCGGTGTGCAGTCGCATTATGACCATACTCTTTGCGAACTGGTTTACATATTTCCATATCATCTGTAGAAATGTCCTTCAGTGTATGATTTGCAGAATAAGACGCAGCATTTGTAAAAGTCTCGCGCTTTGCCGCAAACTTCAGCACCTTTCTGCCATTTCCAAGTGGACCTATCAGGAAACGTTTACGTTTTGTTTTGTTTTTTTCGTACACTCTCCCGTTTGAAAACCCGAGTGCTAATTTGTTGGTAGGGAGACATCAGCGTTTTGTTACGGAATACAAATTTGCTCCTCTGCTGTTGCTCTAAAGAATGGCCTGCATTGCTAATGCAGAGTAGGTGGTAGATAAATGCATGAAAGGAGACTTGTACAATGGCTTCTATTGTAAAGCTGCTTGGTGGACCACTCTGTGCATTCATAGGGTCAATGAGGTGAAAAACTGGAGAAGTCTGGCTGTTTTTCCTCTAAGTCGAGAGTGTGCGGTGTGAAGAAATGCAGTGTCTCGCTCTTTGTGTTAACGAGGAAGTCTGAATTATGTTTTATGTTTACAAAGCCTTTCTCCCCTCTCCTGCCTGTCCTGGCAGGCCTGATTTCCAACAGAAGCAAAGTATTGACTCTTGCTGCCTTTAATGAAAGTGTGACGTGTGATACTTCCAGCCTGGCCCGAGATAACAGAACAGATCTGATCAAATATTATTTATTAAACTCTAATCCTAACAAAATCAGAAAAAAATGAAACAGGGTTGATGATGTTGGGTACTCTTTGGCCTCTTTCACTGTATATTTAAGTGAGTGTTTGTACTTTATGGTGTCTGATAGCAACTACTGATTGTTAACAGGGACTCAATTATCAGTTAACAAAGGACGAGAAATGAAGAGGCACAATGGGTGTAACCTTTGAACACCATATATCTGTGTATTTAAATAAGACATTTTATTAAAGAAATAAAACTGACAAACATTGCTTTGATTATGTTCCACTTGCAGAAAACTGAATTTAGATCCTAAGTGGTCAACTGGTTTGTACCACACACAGAAATCAGCAAACTACAGACATCAGCATCAGATAAAAACAGCTGAAATCAGATTTTACACTGAATAAAACCTTTTTTCTTCACTATGAAGACAATAAATGAGGTCAATTTGGGTTACAGTAAGTATTTCTATTTGCTAAATGGCAGAACTAATAAGTCAGTTTTTGTAAGCTTAAATTTGACTTTTTATGTTGCTTTTGGACTAATGGCTTCTTCATGGCTGCATATTTAAGGAAAGTAACTTGTTTCACTTTAGATAACAACACTCTGCCTAACTTCAGCCAGTTAATTTCACAGTCTTTTGCTTTTAGGCTGATGCACACATTCCACCCCAACACCTTCATCTCTTGAACACAGAACCTGCCTCTCCCCTGAAAAATATGGTCACTAGTTACTGTGTTCCTTATTGCGTATTATTATTTGAGCCCATAAACGTGACACCGTCTGGCATCTGGAAATTGTACCCAAGGAAGCACCAAGTATGTGGAGGTCTACAATTATCTTCCAGAGCTCTTGGCTGATGTCATACACGTCTTGGCAGATGTGTGTGTTTGAGTGTGTTGCCTTAAAATACATCCACAGGTGTGCCTGTCAAAGCCATGACATCATCATCGGAGCTTCCCTAAATAGCTTAAAGGCATGGACGCTTTAGTTTATGTCATCTTCTGAGTTTGAAGAAAGTAATAAAAACTAATGCCGTTATTTTTGGCCTTTAGCATATAGAAATAATTTAGGTAATCCTTGCTGACCTAATAATGGGAAAGTTTAGGAAACTTTACTGTCATACTTTTTATACTATATGTGAATATTTGGCTTCAGCTATACGTGTTTGGATATTTTTCTTAACCTAATCATGTCTTAATCATGGATTTAAGAGTATAAAGTCAAAAGGAGGTTAAAAAATAACCAATCTGTTTGGCTCTGTGGTCTTGTCTGCTGTCGCAGGGATCCTGACAGAACAAACTTCCTGCACTGCTGGAGCTCATTGCTGATTGGCTCCTTATTCACTGGCAGGAAGCTCAGAGTAGAGGTTGGGGTTTTTAATTTTTTTTTTTTTTTTTTTTTTTTTTATGTTACATCTGTACAGTGTGACATGTAACGAGTGGAAGCTTAATGTCAGTGATTTTTCCTGTAAATGTTACCCATTTTGACGGGTATGCTGGATGTTGTAAATACATCAAGGACTTCTTTAGCGACAATTCACCTTCAACGAAAGGAAACTTTTGCCTTCAAGTTTAGCTATTTGTGGCTTTTATTGCAGTTAGCTTTATTTAATCGATAAATTATGAATCATCTGGCAAATAAGTTCAATGCCGCATATGATAAAATATATATAGCAGCAGACTGGTGTTGAACAGAAAAAGTGATAAAACTCCTTTTTTAAAATGTATTTGCTAAAGAATCCCAAAGGAAATGGAAGTGAATTTCACTTTAAATGAAACTAACTTTAAATTAAAGTTAGTTTCAGATTTTTGAAAAGTTTTGTATTCACCCCCCCTTTATTCTAATGGCTATTTAAAATCCAATGAAGAAGGCACATGTGAGCAAATGTGTGTAAAACCAGCTGCTCTGTGAAGGCCTCACAGGTTTGTCAGAGAACATTTGTGGTCAAACAGTCACGAACTCAGCAGGCGATTCACTGAAAGTATTAAAACAAATTTAATGCACTTAAAATTGAACTTTTTGGCCTGCATGCAAAACAGGATGTGTTGTGTAATACTAACACTTCGAACATATTATTCACTCTTTGAAACAGGATGGTGGCAGCAACATTTTCCAGCAGAGGCAGAAACGTTTAAAACTGGTATGGAAAGGCAGAAAAAGTTAATTGATGAGCAATCCTGAAAAAAAAGAACAATTATTTGAGGCTGAGACTGAATAGTGGTCCATCTTTACCTTCCAAAAACAACAGTGTAATAATTTGGATGAAAGCATTTTCAGTCGAAGTCCAGACCTAAACCTGTTTGAGAATCTGTCCGTTCCCAAATGATCTCTATACAGCTTCAGCTGTTTTCAAAGAAAAACTGACAAAGTGTCAATAATTATTGTTTTAACTGTATTTCCTCTTTTCCATTAGGCATCGTTTTGTCTTAATCTTTCATATACGGTCCAGAATTAATACTTCTGCAGGGTAATATTAGCTATTATTTAGAATGTGTGTGTGAATCTTCCTAAGCCTCTTGTACATTTTTATTTCTCTCTATAGAGATCAGATTACGACGATAGAGCCTACTTTAGGTCTTTGGATGAAGATCATCCACTGAGCTGTAAACACAATAACAATATGATCACAATCTGTTTTTCTAACTGGAAGATAACAAAGATTAGATGTTGTCTGTTTTGCCCACTTGGCGGGCTTCAGTCGACTATCTGCCCTGTATGTTCAGATTAAATCTTCATCCAGTGACCCAATTCCCCAGACGGTCTCTGACAAAATGATACCCAGGGATAAATCAGCATGTATTACACACACTCTTCACCGCCCCTCCCTTCCCTTCCCCTCAGGAACCCTTTCTAACACCTTACGCTGTTTAGTTTGGAGTCAAACTTGAAACCAGCTCAGCAAGCTGAGTTCAGAAGTGCCAGATAAGTATTTGTCAACAGAACAGCTGGCGCACAATGCCCTCTTGTAGCTTTATGCCACAGCATATGCCAGCCGCTCGTAGTGTGCGGTAATTTAGCCGGGGCTGGTTTCTACAGGAACAGATGGGCTCGAGTATTGTTATTCTCACTCCAGCTCAGGGTCCCTGGGGGGAATCACTAAATAAAATCAAAGCAGATGGACCTCTCTGGGCTAGGCTGTGTTTATGATAAACAGCCACCACAACCGGTGTCCGTCCAGCGCCTCAGCCCCGCCCTCCTCGCAAGCCGGCGACGAACGGCGGCACTGCGGTCTGACCTCACCTGCTCTGAGCTTCGCCCAAACAACCGCCAAACCCAAACACGCAGATTCGAAACGGGGGGAAATGCATTATGATTGTCCATGAACTGAGGAAGGTTCCAGTAATTTCAATTTCAACAAATCTTTCTTGACCTTAAACTGTAAAATTCTCTCAAAACAGAAACTCTTATTTTGGTGCAGATTTAGAAATGTTCCCTGTTATTTCTCACTGACGGAGGACTGTTTTGTTCTCTTTTAACCTAATCTAAAAATTTCATTGCTGCAGCTCTCACTTCCATACCATCAGACACAGGCCTTGGTGGCAGTGTGGTCAAAGCAAACAGCATTTCTTAAGGCTCTTTGGTGTCCCAAGTTGTTATACAGTACATGGGAATGCAGAGCACTTCACACTTAGCATTGAACTCTACATCTGCTTTCATTCCCATGGGAAAAGACAGCAATAAACAAAGGAATCCTATCAGCACAGGAGGAAGGTAAATGTTTAAGGCCACTCAGACAACAGGAAAGCAGTGATTTCCACCACTAAAGATGAAAAAGAGTGCAGCATGAATGTTTTTAAGCGAATCAGTCCTAACCCAATATACCACTTCGATGTTGTTTCAACTCCATCACAGTAACTGGTTTTATTTAGTGTCTTCAAAGGTCAGTTTCTGATGAAGTCAAAGTGGTGTAATCAACCTAAATGTTTATTGCCAAAAGTATTAACTCTGCACTTACTCGGTCACTTCAAGCTGTCTAAAAATCTGAGCTTTAGATGTGTTTCTTTTCCTCCAGGCCTTGGAGGACGGTTATTTTTCACCATTATCCTGATCGGTTTCTTTTCCACAGACACATGCCTCCTCCAAAATTACGCCCAGGCATTAGGCAGACCTATCCATTTGATTCATCAGCAGAAGGACCCCGCTGCCTCTGGCCTCTGTGTTGTAAGGACACAAAATGAACCTTTTTGTCACCACCCCTTCTCACATGTCTCCTATCGGTTATACATGCGAAACTGATTATGTGCTAATAATCCCCTTTGTATCCGATTATGGTTTGAGAAATGTTACATATTTATGAAAAGTAAAAATAGGATCTTCCAGGTTTTTATGCAAGTTGTAAAAATATGATTCAGACAAAAATGTTGTGGCTATCTTCAGTGCAAAGTAAAAAAATAAAAAAAAAAAAAATAAAAAAATAACTAATAAACTTCTTTGTTGGGCAGTTAAAGTTATCCAAATCAATAAGATGTAATTTGAGCATCTGCTGGTTATTTTATATAAGAAACACCCTAAAAATGAATTGGTCTAATTATTTTTTGGGAGCTCTGTTAAAGATGTGGGAAAAGTCGATGGGCAGCCATGACGCACATGGTCCAGTCACCATGTTGGTCACCGTGTTGAGTGAGTGAAGCACCAAGATCACGACAGGGAAAAACTTTGTCTGTGAAACATGATGGTGGTGATGTCATGGTTTGTGCTCAGTTTGCACATCTGTTATTGGATATCATTTAGGCACACTACATACTTACAGATATATTTTTCTTAAGGGAAATGTTTCATCAAACAAATTTTAAAATTAGGCAAAGAGTAAATTCAAGAGCTGTTTTTTTTTTTTTAATGAGGGTTTTATTAAGGGATTGGTAAAATTTTTGACCTTTATGTTTGTAACTCTTTAGATTTATACATATCAATGACTGGTTTTCATCTGTTCTTGAATTTCTTTAGAATGAATGATGATTTGTTGCTTTCTAAGATCTTTTGTCCTACTTTAGATTTCAGGTTTCCAAAAAATGTGGTTAAACACATTTAATATGTGAGTTAACAAGAGAAAACAATAACTTTTTCATATTACGCCAGTTTGACTTGGATGACTTGATTTCCTTAATAAAGAAAATAGACATTTGACTTTTTAGATCTTCTTGTAGCCCTAGTCTAAATCATGACGTTGATGGAGGATTTAATGAAAAAAGGTGAAAAACTTTTTCAGGTTTAATGTTTGTCCATGCAAAATACCTTGTATATCCAATCTGTGCAGAAAACGAGGTTAACAGTCTTCCAAGCAACTAGATGTGCAAAACGGTGTTGTAGTAATTAATGCAAAAGAAGGTCACATATACAACAGTAGACATGTTGCGTAGAAGAAAGTGGAAAAAAAAAAAAAACAACATTATTTTGGTTTGTGTTGTATTTTAAGATGTTTTTGTTCTGTTTACTTACTTTTATAGTTCATCTGTGTTCATGTGTTTGTCCAACCACCAAACACCACTAGTAAGGAAAAATTGAACTTTTTATGGAGGGTCACTGCATGACTGAACCTTAAGTTTTTGCAAACACATAGAATCTATTGCACCAAAGAATTGGCCCTTTGAATGTATCTTATGGTTTTTAACTGACTACTCTGTGAAACTTGAACTCATCTAAGTGAAACATAAGTCATTCTTCCGCATTTTCAGAAAGGACCTGTACACTTGGATGAAGAATTAATTGCCCCTAAAGCAACAGCTACCAGATGTTGCTCCTGAGAGCCAGGTGTGGATAAATTGCATATGCAGAATGTGTGTAAAATATTTAAAGTCGTATCTTTCACTTAAGGTGGGAAGTGTTTTTATTGCCCATCACTGCTTTGAGTACGATGAGCGGAGAGGCCGGCGGCCCCCCCTGTAGGGCCTGCAGCGGTGGTGCTCAGCACCTGTGGTGTTAAGAATATGGATGGTGAGGCTGAAAGTGAGACTTGGCATGAAGCTGTGTTGCAGTGGGGTTGGTGTTGGGGTGGGGGTCCCTCCACCTGCTCACCTTCTAATTCCTGCCTGGCTGCCACCTTTAGCACTGCATTATTTACAGGTGCCTCTGGAAGAGGACAGAACCCGCTGTCTTCTTTAAACATGAACCGCCATGCGTGTGTGTGCATGCGTGTGTGGGTGTGTGTGCAGGATCTATTAGAAAGTGAACACCTTTCTGTCCTACAGGCAGGTCTCAAACAAATGATTTACAAAGTTTATATTACAACCAGCAGGAGCTTACATTTATATGAACTGTATGTGATAAAGCAGCACAATGTAGATCATAATTATGAAGTGCAAGAAAGATGATTCTACATTTTCCTGCTATTGGAAATGTCTCTAGAAACTGGAGATTTTTCCTGTTCTTCTTAGGAAAGTAGCTGAAGCTTTGTCACATTGGAGCAAAAGCATATTTGGAGGTCAATCTTCACGTTTAGCCACAAATTTTCAATTGGATATAAATGTGGACATTAGATCAAATTTTAAAATAACTTGGTCTAAAACATTCGATTGTAGTTCTGGGTAAATGTTTTGGGTCATTATCCAGTGAAAATGTTGACCACCACCTGATGCTCAGGCTGGTGTGTCTTACAAGTTTTCTTATAGGACTGGACCGTTTGTCTTCCCATAAACTCGGGCCAACTTTCCCCTCCCTGGTGAAGAAAAGCATCCCCACACCATGATACAGCCACCACCATGTTCCACTGTGAGTATGATGTGTTTAAGATGATATGCAGTGTAACCAGAATAGACTTTCCCACATGCATACTGTGTTCTCTTGGTATCCACATTTTTCTTGTTCTATTCCAAAAATCTGCTCTTTCACATGGATATTTTTACTTAGGTGTTGTTTAACTTTTTAAAATTTTATCTTGGAATCGGAGCTGGGAAGGACTTCATAGCATCCTAGTTACCAGTGTTTTGGTGTTAGCAGCACAAGCTGATAGGAGTCATTCATTTTATGTGTTCAAACATCAAAATAATATATATACTAATAGATATTTTATAACACTTAGTACTCCTCTATCTTAATGACATGCAAACCATGAGAAGCACAAATAAATAGCTAATAATGGCAGTTTCCACTACATGAGTGCATGGCAGCCATACTGGATACTCTGGGTTCCTCAGCGATCTCCGACTTTCGCTGTCGGAATTTCAACTTCTTGTTTTATTTTACAGCTTGAAACTTGGATAATCTGACTAAGTATAAAAAGAACACAAAATTAAACTAAGAGACAGTATGTTCCCTCATTACGCAGTCGTGTTTTCATTGTCTGCATATATTTGTTATTAAAACAGAATGCCCCCCTGGTTAGACTCTTAAGAGTAGAACAGGACTTTATGTTCATTAGTAGAGTAGCTGTAGTATGTAGAATGCCGCTGATGTTTCTATGTAGTTTAAAGATAATGATTTTAAGATAATAAAGCTGAAATGAGGTGAATAATTCCTTTCAAAAGGTTATCCACACCCTTTATATCTCATGTGAAGACAATGAACAATCCACATCTTTTGGTCAGAGAAGAGTGAACTAAACGGTAAGTTTCTTTCTTTCTTTCTTTTTTTTTTTTTTGAAATTATACATACTCTTATCCACTTGGTCATCCATGCTAAATTGAATGAAGTGAACTATGTCCTGCTCTCCTTATCAATGACCTTTTCTAATCTCTTTCTTTACTCTTAAAAAAATAAGAAACAGTGGCAGATCAGACAAATTTAATCAACGACACTTTTGATTGTCAAATGGGGTCACATGTGGATCAATGTACAATTGATTTATTGTATTGTTCTGAGGGTTAGGGTTAGGGTCATTACTCGCAGCAACGGACGATTCCTGTTTTGTCACTTTAAGACCAACATTAATGCCAATGATTAAAAGAACTACAATTTTTAAAATTAATTTAGCTTAACTTCCAGGCTGTTAAATTACTCTTCAAACAACAACAACAACAAAAAAATAGTGAACACAAGCTGCCTATTTCCATACAACTGTATGTTATATAATTTAATTTCTTTTTACCATGAGTCCCAGTTGGCACAGTCTCTGTCTTGCCCAGGAAAACGACCGCTTGCTGGATGGACGAGGTGCTCCCTGTACAGATAAATGCATAAACACTCCTTGTACCCAAACAAAGGCATCAAGCAGGCATTTCATTAGACCATTGTGTGATATGGCAGGCCGCTGCTGTGAATGTATTTATTAGTTTGCGATACATGCCTTTTCCTGTTGTTCCCGGGGCAGTGGATAATGCTGGTTTTGTTCGCGGCCCAGTGTGAGCGGCGCCTCAGCTGCCAGCTGTCAGGGGCGATACCGTCTCATTTGGATTCCCAGCCTGCTCGCTGAATGGCTAATTAGATTTGCCATTTTCAATCCACTGATTGCTATACATAATAGGACAAAGGAGGTGACAGCATGTAGCATTCAGATTCAACTGTAACAATTAATAACTGCTGTAATTAACATGTGTGTTGGACACCATTGATTGTGACATTACCTGCAGTAAGGATGGCCCCGGCCCCTGCCGTTTCATTACAGAGCACAGATATAGATTGTTATTAATAAACTGTTCGCTGCACCTCAGAGAAGGTTATTAATTACACAAATTAGCAAGAGCAGGGGTAATCAAGTTAAAGCGGTTTCATTCCCAATAATTGATCTAATTTTTACTGACCACTCCTGTTCCACGGTGTCACACAGAGCCATGTGAAGAGAAATCACCTCATTAACAAAAGTTTAATCCTAATCATAGTTCTTTGGTCTGCCAGGCTTTAAGGTCATATCTGAATGTCAGAACCATTTGAAATTGATTGCTGCTAAATTGAATCAATGTCATGTTTGGAGAAAACAATAACCCCTAATGGATGAGTCAGGCTTGCGCAAAACAAACAGAGTTGCTTGGAGGTGTGGATGCGTGCGCACAGGGGGTTTGGGTCGGTTCTGCCACTTTCATAATTCATTCTGTCCATTGTTAGAGAACTGTCAGGATTGTGGGCAATTAGCAGCAGCTGCAGGGACCTGTTGGTGTCGATACAGAAAGGGGAGCAGACCGGGAACAAATGAAGATAATGTTACTGACTCCAGCTGATAAACTTTGCATTCACACTTTTTTTGCATAGTTATCCATTTCTGGTACCATACTTTTGACATTAATTTTTCTTCTAAAAACAATATTTTAGGAGCACTAAATGTTGGTACTTTGCCCAAACCTAGTGGTTACTTAATAGACAGATACCATACTTACCACCACTTGTTATGTATTTGTCTGAGAACCTAGAGGGAACTTACCTATTACTTTCCAGAACTTACAAGGTACTTTTGCACTAAATGTTATGCACTTTTTCAGATACTTTTCCTGAACTTACTTTATACTTTATTAGCATTTTTTTGTGATCTTACAGGGAACAATCTTTAAATTCTAATGGAACTTGTTGGTTACTTAGATTTATAATACTGTGCATTTACGGGTCTAAACAGGTCATTTCATTTATTTACAATTTATTTTCTTGGACCTAGCACAATGCCAATGCCATGGGTCTGAACTCCTGCTTTAACTCATCTATGGTCAAATCACATCTGGCATAAAAGCAACATTTCATTCATACTGTGACACCAATGTTTATCTATGCTACACACAATTTAACCAACCAGTTTAAAACTGTCTGCTCTCTGGGAAACTTATCTCTGGTTTAATAAACATCTATAAAAAAAATTATATCTTGCAAGAAATAAGAAAAATAAAACAAAGCTGAAATAAATAAAACCAGAGCAAACTCAGGAGGTAAAGTTGTGCAAGAAATTGATGCAGATAAAATATTTAATTCTGCCACAAATGATTGCCAAACCAATGAACTTTTCTTTAAAAACTGATTACTTTCTTTATCTGCAAAAATATCCCTACTCCGTAGTTTAGTAACCACTTTTTCCTTAATATTTTAAAAACTTCTTTAGATCCGTGTTGTAAAAGACAGAGGTGGCCCAAACAGAGACCACCCCAAAGCTTGTGCATATTAGCTTAATTGGTCTAGTTTTACAGCACAAATGCCAATTATTCACTTTGCATTAGCATTTTAGCAATCTATAGCAGTAAGTTAGACATGTTAACTATTGCTAAATAATCTAATGGAACATTTTTCAATGTTGTTGATTTTTTCTTTATGCTGTCACAGTTTTGCTGTGTCTTGTGTTGGAGGGAGTAAGAAGGCTTTTTCTTTTCACTGGAATGATGTTTATATATCAGAAAACTGTTTAAGTATATTCCGGGACAGCAGAATAACAGTATTTCCATTCTCCAGGCTGACTCAAGATATAGATAAAAAAAAAAAAGTACAACTCCAGAGCCCTCTTCACATTGCCACTACCTCTTTGTAACAAAACAAACCCCCCACATCAGATTTCTTTCCCCACCACCACCTGGCAAAACAGCAGCCATTTCCATCATCCGGAGTGTGTGAAGATTCACGCTCATTTTTCTCAACACATTCTTTAATATGTGCTGTTCTTCCCCCCCCCCCCTTCTACTTCCTCTCTCCTCCTGCATATGAAATCCTTCCATTCTTTGCTGCCAGCACCCAAAAGATGCATCCAATCATCTCCAAGCGATGGCAGTTACAATTTTCTGTGAACAATTTGCTCCCTTAAGAGGAAAATTGCTTTCAATATAAGCTCCCTTTGAAAGACAACAACAATAAAAAGATACAACTGTAATACCGCTGTCTCTGTCAGCACTTGTCCGGGACAGCTTCAGTGGGAACGTATGACTGGGGGATGAGGTGCTTACAAGTCAGCCTTGTAATATCAGCATCTGTGTGAAGCAGTGTTGGCAAATGAATCCCACTTTGAACATAACAGCTTGGCATCACATGAAAATGACTGCCATGAGCAGTGGCTGTCAGATATGCTCCTGCCACGGTGCCGGGGAATTGTCATTTATTATATGTTGTGCCTGCCTCTGTCAGCTCGCGTTGAGTGCGTGTATTGATTTGCAAGAGCAAAAGGGTGCAGAGGTCACTTTGATCAACACTCTGCAACACACAGGAATCACACAGAGCTGACATTCCATTATCTGAGACAAAAGGGATCCAGAGCAAAGAATATGTTAAGGAACAGTGGACTTCAATACAGCAATATGACTATAATTAACAGAGAAATGGACTGCTTGTGTTGGTGCTGTCGGCTCCTCGACACAATTGGGGTGTCCCTTTGATATTACACGCTCAACCTTCTGGCTCAGCAAGTCTTCTGTTGGCCCTGTTGCTTTGTCAAGTAAAATAAGCTTCTTTTATGCACGTGTTAAGATCACTTGGTAGACCAAAGGGGACAATGACTAAAGGGATTTGTCTAAGATGACTAAAATTAATAGTGTACCAGTATATTAACATTATTATTTTTTTTTTTTAGTTAAAGAAATAACATAGTTAGGCATTCACGTTGATGCTGGGTTACAACAACTGACAGCACAGAGTTACACTGGAAGACCTTGGAGGCTCCCAAGTTTAAAAAAACCCTTATCACTTTTAATTCCTTGAAAGAGCCTACAAGTTCTCAAGTAAAGAACATAAATGTCTTAAGCTAATAAATAAAACTCAGAACACAGAATATGCACATTACTTTCCAGAGCAGTGTTCTATGACACATGTAGTGAATGGGTTTCATCTCTAATTACATGAGAAATGTTTTGTTTTTGAACTCAAGTCGATAGACATCATGTCTGAGGGTGTATTCACACCAGCCAAGTTCAGTCTGCTTTAATCAAACTCTGGCCTGTTTGTCTATAAAGGCCGGTTTGCTTGGGGAGGTGGGAATGCGCAATCAAACTCTGACGCAGATTAAAACAGTGAACTGGTCTGCCTAAAAACCTGAGTCTCGATTCCATTAAAGTGAACTCTGGTGCGGTTCGAATGCATATGTGAATGCAAGCGGACCAAATGCAAGTGGACCGTAGTGTGCAGGGTGTTCTGGGTAAATACAACCAAAACAAACTCACTAGTCTAGCACTAGTGAGAGAAATATTTGTGGTCTTTTGACAAAGACAAAAGAAAAATCCTGCGACCACTAAAATCTGATGCTACTCTATTTTGTTTACATTTTGTGATGAAGGAAGTTGCGCACATTGTCTTCTTCAAAGGTTTTGGTGTCGTTACCTTCTGTGGTTCTTGGTGCAGTGCAGAAGGGGAAGAGGTAGCTCAAAGGGTTTGGTTTGTTTGACATATTACAGTGTGAAAGCAACTTGCAGCAGCTGAAAATGTAACAAATGTTGCATTTTTGGTCCCCATTCAAATCTACTCTTCTTGACTGTCAGGTAGGAAAAGTAAACTCAGTCAACTCTTGGGCTCTAAAGCGGAGCGGGAAAACTTTAAATTGTAATACACTATGACATGCTGGAAAAAGCATTGCTTAAATCATGTTTTCTCCTCAAGGGACTCTTTGAAAGGTAACAAACCTCCCTGAACAGACAGCAACAATATGCTTTTCTTTATTAACAGGTCACTGGCAATAATTAGGGAGATGATTTCAGGCGTAGATGGTCGCTTTGATTGTGGTCTTACACATGAAAAGTGTCTCATTGCTCTTCTTTGAGCCTGCTTGACTGGCGTTATTGCATGGGCAGGCCTTGCTGCTGTCTTTTCCTGCCTGTCAAAGTCATGAGAGGATCACTTTATCATCGTTTGTCTGCCGTGTCTGACACTATTGAGTAGGAGGGAGCCCTTAGGGAAATGGGCCAGGCTGCTGTATTTGCTGTATGCTCTTTCTCCTTTTTTAACTTAGTTGCTAGCCTGGCTTTATCAGGATTGTTATTTCATTCTGTCAAATTGCTTGGAAAGGCCTGTCACGCGACTCGCAATGACCAGCCAGACTTTCCTAATGTGGTACTACTCAATATGATAGCTTGTCAAATCCACAGTGGCACAACGCTGCTCTGTCAGACCTTGCTGTGTTTACAGCCAAATGAATTTCATCACTTTGTCGTGTTTTATTTTCTTCTTATTGCAAGTTTTTATTTCACTCAAAGTCCAAACTATATTTACTGCTTTGAAAAGAAAAGTCTGAATTTAGATGTACTATTTATAGCAACATTCGTATTAACTGCACATTTTGTCTTCAAATGTGAAATGTTAGCATTCTCTTTACAAACTTTTATTAACTGTTCTTGCATTGGTCCAAAATGTCTGATTTTACCACAGTGTTTAACATAAACCCTTGACTTCCATTTCCAATCAAAATAATATAAGATTAGCTTTCTTCAAAGTCATCCTTACTCCCCACATAACTAAAACCTGGTTGCATTTAATCTTGCTTCAGTATTTTAATCTAATTTTTAAGCAAGAGATGCTGAAGTAAATTAGCATTAGATCATACTTCTGTTCTCTGGAAAACAAAGCAGTTTAAAGAAAGGCTCCAGAGTGAGACCGGACAGCGCACGTGTGACTGTGGAGATAAAGCTTAATGATACCATATAATGGTACAGCCAGTTCCCAGTTATCAGAAGTTTGACTGGAGGAGCGTTTGCATGCATCTGTCCTAGCACAGGCGCATCATATATTACACACTGCTCTGGGCCAACGCACAATGCAAAATTGATTAATATTTGCTTTCAAAATGACACAGCTTGATGCATGGGGGCTCTCCACATGGAAATGAACACTTTAAAGGAGATGAATAGCCTCAACGGAGGATTGTAAAGTTCAAGCAGTGGATTTGCATATTTATATTACAGGTTGCTGATAATAAGCAAGGTAGAAGGAAGTAAATGCAATCCGTTTGTCAATGTACAATTCTTACATTAAAAAAATAGGTCTTATTAGCCTCTGGGTGCTGATAAGCTGGATTACTTGCTGCACTGATGATGTATTGGACTGCATTTTGCCTTCATAATGCAATTTAGATGAAGATGAGCACAAGACAATTGATGATTCGGGTAGAAAGGTTAAGGGAATTCAGACACATTATCATGGTTGTCATATAATAGCATATTATATGTTTATGTGACTTCCAGAGGTGTCTGGTGTCTCCTTTCATCCAAGTGTTATGCCAGTAAGTCCAGTAATTTTTTCCCCTCCACAGCAGCAGTGGAGGTTGTGTGCATCAACTCCACAACAATGCTACAAGAGCCAAGAAGTTTTATATTTTAGTCTGAGACACTTATACCATGAGTGTATAAACACAAAATGACTGTCTCATCAAGACTTGATAGTTTCATAAAAGTTGAGATAATACTCTTGATGTCAATGACAAGTTTATTAATATGGCACATTTAAAACCAACAGCAAATGATCCAAATGCTTCACATTCACACCAATAATCAAAATAGATAATGCATATTAAATAAATAATAAAGAAAGTAAATAAAACAGAGTTTAGATTGCTAAAAACTATTTAGCTTCTTATACACAATCAGTCATAGGAAAAGAGACACAGTTTTAGCAGACCTTATAGTTAAGATGGGGCTAAAATATTTAACACTTTCAAAGTGAGCAATAAATGTGTTGTATATGGGATCATGGTGACGGACCAGAGATGGTTCGTTATTGAATCAAAGCATTTGTAATATTTGTATTTCATTTTCAGTTAGAATTTTGGAAGGAAAAAAAAGTGTTTAATACATGGCAGCTTTTGAAGACGGTTCATTTTAAACATGCTATTATCTAGAACAATTTGCCTAATTGTTAAAATATTGGAAGAAATCAGATTTTCACAATAACCTCCCGCATGAGGTTCTGAAACAACCAATAGACCAAAGAGTTCAGATTTTTTTTTTTTTATCTACTTGCCTTGCAGTTATTATTCCAGTTAGGTTCAGTTAAACTTTTCACAAACCAGTAAATGCCTTTGAAATAATAAGTTTACAGTTTTGTTGTCGCCTACCTGAAAAGGATAGAAGGCGACTACTATTAAATAAAAAGTTACAGGTAGAAGCTTAAAAAATTCAGGTGAATTTACAAAAGCAAACAGTGGTGGCTCAAGTGGTTGTCTGACTGTTAGCTTATTTAATTACTGAATAAATGCATATTTGAGTCACACTTCTTTCTTCTTTATTCTCAGATCAAGTGTTGCATTTTGAAGATAAGAAGCACTGAAAGTATCAGAAACCAGATATTCTTCAATAGCTGGCGCGATATGAGTAATGAGGAAGGACATATGTTGCATGAAGCTTCTGGGTGAGAAAGATGACACCGCCCAAACAAAACACAATATATGTGTAATCTAATATGTGCCATATGTTGACCATACATATGAGACCTCCCATCTTTTTTGCTAAAGTGAAAAATGAAATCAAATATCACCAATGAGGAGGGCCAATAAAATCACAATGATTAACAGGAGTGCAGCACACACCTTTTGTTTGAATGGGGACATTTTTATGTTTTCCTCAGTCGTTTTTCTTCCCCCCTTAAGCTCCTTAGCAGCTCATTATGGCGTGGTCCATGCTAAAGGACTTGGCCAGGAGTACAGGTGTTAAAATGCTTTTGGCTCTAGCAAACAGCCCAGAAGCAGCAGGAGAGTAGGTCTCCTCCTCTGCTGCACCACTGTTTCAGGAAACTGCAGATATATGTGAGCTGCACACTTACTTCCAAATGGGTATGCATTTTATGTTCTGCCATACAACTTGGCATCATTTAACACGTCCTTTCTGTAAATGCTAACTGTAAACAGCTACTCTCACATATGAAGCAGAAGTCAGCCCGTATACTGTAAAGAAGTGATTTAGACGCAGAAAGAGAAAGCCCCACAAAGTGGAGACGTCCTTCACTTTTTATCCACCATTCACATCTAATTGGAATGTTATTTTTTCCAATTAAATTGGCATAAAATCTCCCAGAAGAGTAATGGAGATTTAATTTAATTTTCTACAAGTGCTGTAACAATTGTCGAGTCAAAAAGTTTTTGTTTGCCGTACTTAGGAATCGGATCCCGGCGAGGACAAGAGAGCGGTTGAGGCCCCTGTTCTTCAGTTGAGCCATAAATCTCCATCATTTTAACAAGAACAGACAGGAACCAATTTGTGAGATTTATGTTTTTTTTTCTCTTTTTTTTCCTCTTGTTCTCTCAAATATGAATGAAGAACAGGCATATCTGTGAGGCAGTGATGAGTGCGCTAAATCCAATCAGAGTGGAAAATGAATTTTAACGGGCTTGTCGTTACAGTTTAAGCCTCGTAAGGAGCTACTCCTTCTGTCATGTTAATTCAATTCCCCATCACGATGATCTCGGCAGAATGCAGAAAACTTCTCAGCCATAAAACGGCTTTAAGGGCAAGCGTTGCATGTTTGAGAAGGAAAGATATGTCCTCTAACTGAATAATAAACAATGTCTAAATTGCATTATAGTCCTTCAGGGTAATTGGATTAGGAGGAGGGGGAAACTGCAAGCAAACCTCATAATAATAGCATATAAAGAAATGGATTGGGAGCGGTACGCTGGTCATTGATGGGACAGGAAGAGTCTGTGCTGCGCTGTGGCCTTGTGAATGCGGCGCTTTCACCATGTCTTGTCTGGAGTCGAACTTTCACAGTTCTGCAAACGAGCGTAGACAAGCTTCCCCGCACTCGGGTGCAAACACTCGAACTGTGAATCAAAACATGCAAAATTAAGTGTCAGGTATTCTGTGTGGAAAAACTCCCTGTTTTCTCAGGTTCCTGCTCCAGTTTTAGCTAATATTATTACAACATGATCTCTGAAATAATCATTCCTTCAAGGTTCAGAAAATTATATTAAAGATGAAAGCGTTTCTGGCCTAATTATTTAAATCCATCTCTCATGACAGAGGTTGTGTTTTTATTTTTTTTATTTTTTTTTCTCTCTTCCAAAGGAAAAAAAGGGAAATCACAAAAAAAAAGCATTAAACAATGTTAACTTATTGAGGTGGAAGAAAATGTGAAGTGCTCAATCCGATCATTACGCTTGGGGAGTCGTATAAATGTGGTGGAAATAAATCAATGAAGGGAATGCACCAACTTTAATTTCAGCAAACCTACTAATTTACTCGAGTCAAACAAAGTCTGCTGTGAGGATATTATCACGCCTTCAGATGGAAAGGTGGTTTTGCAATCATCCTGCCTTCTAACCACTATAATATGCATAAGTGAAAACAAGCCGAGACATCCTGTACTGAGCACTCACACACTCCTTCTAAACACTACTTTTCTTCAAAACCCTTTAAAATCTCATTGACTGACATTGTAGATGTAGCCACAACTACAGAAAAATATTAAGGGTATTTTTATGACCTCAAAGGGAAGCTTAGAAAAGAAGTGTTGCATGAAAAAGTTGACTAACGCCAGGAGACACAGCCACATCACTCCTGTATTTTTTTTTTCCCTCCGCTGACGCAGTACATCCTAGAGTTGATTCTAAACTTTTAATGTTTGTTTTCAAAGTTGTTAATGGCATTGCACCTTCCTGTTTATGTGATCTTTTACAAGCACATTAGCTAGAGCTCTTTGGTCTGCTGATCAACATCTTCTGGAAGTTTCCAGGTCAAAGTCCAAACAGCGAGTTGTCCGTTCGTTTGCTGCATCTGGTCCAAAGCTGTGAAATTCATAACCATTGATAATCTACATTTGTTTAAAGCTGAGCTTAAAAACACATTTTCAGAATTGCGATATGCAGATAGTCTGTTTTTATTCTAGTCTGTGTTTTTTATTACTGCACTGATGGAAAGCACTTTGGTTTAGTAGTGACTGATTTGTAGTGCTGTGGAGTTAAAATCTGATCGACTGAGAATATCTAATTTTTTTCAAAAGTCAAACAATCGTAATTAAGCTCCCCTTTTTAATCAATAGGACATGAATCTAACAAATGTTGAAAGAACAATAGCATCTATTTTATCGTAATGTGTTTGTTTAGTGCGACGTTGCTGCAAGTTTCTGAAAGTTTGCCTTTGATTGGTTGATCATGCCCTGATGATGGTTCCTTCCCTCGGAAGCAGCTGATTTCTAAGACTTACACAAAACCAGTTTCATCTATCAGATTGTTTTGCAGCAAATGTTTTTGTTTGGTGTGTGCACTTTGCTGTTTTAATCTAGTCTCGTGTAAAACTCTTGCTATATGTTTTGCATTTTCCAGTTTAACCCAGTTCTGAATTGAAAGTGAACCACTGCCTGGACATCCAACATCCGTGCTGACGGAAGATGACAATCCCACCGGATGACATAATCCCAGAACTGAAGGAAACTCCTGTTAGTTCTGAGAAACGACGTTTCCACAACCTTGAATTCCTCTATTTTTACATTTCCCAAACATCTGCATCTGAAATTTACAGAAGACAATAGAACTAAAAATTCAAGTCCATTAAACTTCCGTCTTTAAACTCCAGAAAGACTAGTAAACTTTTGATAAAAGTCAGACCTTTAATCAGTTTGAGGAATGCTCTGAATGTTAAGCTTCCTATAAATAAAGTTCCCCTTAGCTGTTGCACTATTTAATTAAATCTTCACAAAGTGGACCTTGGGTTAATCAATAATAAAATCAAGTCATTGATTACATTAATTATTAGTGTTTACCCCAAATATTCCTTGACTGCAGTGTATTCATCATAGTGATGTTGGAAAGATCTTAATCTAAGAGATATAGGAGTCTCCCTGTATCTGTAAAATTGTGATAAAGGTCCTGATTATTACATTACAGATATAACTTAACTGCTACAATATCTTTAGACTATAAATCTTCTTGCGCTTCAGAATTTATGCTTTGTCTCATAAAAGCACAAGCTCTGATGTTACAACAAAATGCATCTTGACTGCAGAGTTTCCATTTCCCAGCGGAGGAGTTGAGGCAGACGTCCTGACAGAGCGAATGCCTCAGCTCTGCTCAGCTGCCATGTTGTGTCGTGCATGCCGTAATCTGATAATATCAATCATAATTGTGTTAGATGTAATCCATCAGACTTTCAGTTTGTCAGGGTCAGGGTAGGAAGCAAGGCCTCACTTGCCATCAATTATCAGACATAAGAGAGTAAGAGGATGGAGCTCTCCTCTATAAATAATATGGTGTGGCCCCGGCCCTGCCGATCGATGCCGTACAGTTCCACTGTCATGGCTTTAATGGCAGCTGGCTTTCTTGGCTACGTGGATCAATAGTGTGTCTCCTCGGGGCTCAGTCTGGGTCCAGGTCACGCCTGGTGATGGGGGCGTAAATGACACCTCTGTTGTGATTGGAAAAATGCGAGCCTTTTGGGTTATTTAGTGCTACCACTGGGTGTTTTTTTTTTTTTTTTTTTTTTTCTGACAGAGCCTGTGGGGGGACACCTGTTGGGATGAGTCAAACATTTTTCTTATGATCCGCTGCAGCTCATAGTAAACATCTTTTATTTTTGAGTGCGTCATTATAAAGATTTATGCGACTCTTTAGTTTTTAGCTTTTCCAATGGTTCTGGGTTATATAAACAGGGACGACTGGCTGTTTAAATTCTAAACAGGCTGGTTTGAAGTGATGTCTAATTGAAAAACATGAAGAACCACAGCGGCTCAGTTTGAATGTCAATGGATGCAAGAATGACAGACAGCACAGCAGACAACCAGGCCGGGGTAGCTGGACCAAAACTTACGAGACACATAAACAAACACACACACACACAACCCTTGTTCTCATGGAGACACAGATCAAAACTAACTGGGATTATGTACAAAACAGCAGCATACACATAAAACCAAAAATGACAGAGGTAGATAGTAAAAATGCTCTGCCCTCAAAGAAACAAAAGCAGACACATGAAAATCAAGATGTTTGCAATAAGAGCGCAGTTCTGGTTGCATGAAAATATCTATAACAGTTTGTTAACTTTTAAGAGCTTCTCCTTCAAAACAAACAGAAATAATTCATTAATGGGAAGGTTCAAAAGGGGGGGCTGAGAATTAAAAGAAAAAAAAAAAAACTATCATTACAACAACCGGTTCTCAAATGTCATGTGAAAATACTGCAGCAGTTTGAAATGAGAGCAGCAAGACACGAGTTGCTGGTGTCATGGAGAGGCCACAGAGCTGACACAAGTCTGTCCCCTTTCCTGGCGGTGGTGGCCTGCCTAAAGAGCTGGTGTGTGAGAAGTAAGAGAGATATTGATCAGAAGGCAACTGAGAGTCAACCCAGTTCTATGAACTTTCTGACTAAAGCCAGACAACATAAAAAAAAAAAAAAATGAGAGGGGCCATCTTTAATGTGTAATGTCATTCTGCATTGTGTTTTTCAGGCGGTGCTGAATGACAATTAATTGAATCTTGAAAGATTTTCTACTGTGTTTTAGTTGGACAAACATTCTGATATGAGTGAATCAGTTCATAGTGATAACTCACTCTGTTTTGTGTTGCTGGCAGTTTGGGCAAACAGGATGGTGGGTCTGGTAACCTTGCAGTGTCGAAACAAATTTGCTCTGTAAAATGGGGGACAGCGCTGAACATCCTGCGTGTTGCATAGTAAACTTTATTCAATGGAATAAATGATAAATATCTGCTTCAGGTGTAAAAGTGGACAGGGCCTGAGACATGTAAAGAGTCAAAGATGATGAAGATAGAGAGAAAAGAAACAGGGAACCATGAAAACAATGACAATCGCAACAAATGAAAAGAAAAAAACAACAATATGTACTCATCAATGTACCAATTTCTCAGGTACAATAATTTAGTTGCTTGTTGCCTCAACTATCAACATAGCCATTCACATAGCCCATAGTGCTACAGGCGTGGTGAAGACAACTGTCTGCAGTTCATACTAAGCACCAGAACGGTGAAAAAAGTGGATTCCAGGGACTTTCCATGGTGTAGAGGGGTTGGACCGAATATTTTGAAGATGACCGTGAGCTAACTGTTCTCCAAAGGTTTTCACTGGACTTCTACCCAGTAGATCAGCTTTAGGATGTGATGGAAGGGGAGAATCACATCCTGGATGTCAAACAACTGGATGAACTGCCTGCCGTCATGCCAATAGGTCTTAGGTTTCAGGACCTTGTTAAATCTCTAACATGAGAAATTAAGGTGGTTCAGGTGATCGGCCTGGTACTAGCAGGTTGTGCTTTATGATATTTAAACATGTGCTGTGGAAGATATAAAAGCAGAAACGTACCTGGAAGTTCACACTAGCCTGACGTAGAATGCAGTGTGGTTTGTCCAGCTTTAAAGTAAGACATCCAGGTCTAAATTCAGTCTAGAAATGGTTACAGTGAATGAGAAAAAAAAAACAAAAAAACTGTGTAAATCAAGTTTAAATCCTTGCTCCAGAAGCTGCATTCATTTTCCATTGACCTCTTTCATTAAGAAGTAATTGAGAGGAGGGTCTGTTGCTGTGCCTCTACAGTCAGCCTGGGTCTGTCCTGGAACTAATGGAGCTTCCTCTGGGCTGCTTTTCCCCTCAGATGGGCACAGCTGGTGGGAGATCCGCCACCTACTGTGGGGTCACCCCCACCCTCCCCACCACCTGCACAGTTTCAGCCACATCTTGACTTGCACCTTCATTGTGCTGCACAGAGCTCAATCCTGACTGAACAACAGGAGTGCAGTGGAGTTCCAGGCACTGGAGGACCACCACAGAAAGCTCTGTGGGACCTTCAGAGAAATGTTGATGTCACACTCTTATTTTTTATTTTTATTTTTTAATTGTTCTCCCATAAAAGCCATGGCGACAGACTGGTTTGAATAATATGACCATCCAGCAAAACAATGAGATTAGCTCTGCAGGCTCTGGGTCTGAGGGTGGTCGGCTCCACCTTGCTAACATTTTACATGACCTGTGAGACGAGTTCTGGAAAAAATGGACTCAGGTCATAAAACATTACAAGAGGAACTGTGAAGCAGGCACAAAGAACTATTTAAATGTTTTGTTCAACGCAAAAAAAGACCCTCTTTTTTGTTGTTTGTCTTTTTCACAGTACCGCTGCTCAATCAAACCTGAAGCTATAACTGTAACCAAAATGTGTGGTGCAAGAACTTTGAACAAATATAAATGTTAAACTAATTTAGAATTATATAATAAATAATTTTTAAAATGTGCAATAGTTTGTTAAGACTATCACAGAACCAACTGATGTGAGAAGCACCATACCTCTGCAGTAACAACCTTTTGCCACGAAGACAAAGGAACTAGAAAGGGGCTACTTTCCACTTTGCGCACAGCGGAAAGTCTGTGTGTGTGAGAAGGTTATAAAAAAAGCATACCTTCACACCGTGCAACTTGTAAAACATGGTAAAGGCTACACCCTTTGCAGCCACACAGCAGGATCCAATTAGGTCTCTTATCTTGTAATTATGTCCCTTACACATCTGCATTCCAGAGTTTTTCGAAAAAACCTGCTGTCCTCTTTCTTTCTAACAAGCTCTCAAATTAATTAGATTGCCCTGTAATTGAACCTTTTCATGGGTCCCTTGGCAGGCAAAATATGCTAAGCTAAATCTGTATTAGCAGAGCATCAATCATAGCTGATCAACTGATAAACTGTTGATGACGGCAGGCGCTAAGTGGTTGCACCTTCATGTAAATGCAGTGTCCACCTTGCAGCAGATGCAGTTTAGATCAGAGGTGGAGCAAATGTGTCCCAGGGCTGGCCACTGTGGGGCACTGCGCTACAGATCACTGAATGTCACCACACCAGAGTCCACAGGACAACATAAACATGTTCAAAACGGACATGACTGTGTGTTTAAATGAAGCGCACACAGAAAAGTTTCTGTTCTCTCACACTGTGCTGGATATCTACCTTTGTGTGTCCCAACATGTAAATCCAATTCAGATAGTCACTTAAATAATTAAAACATTTATTTAAATACAACATTCTAAAAGTTTTTTTTATATGTATATAAATTGCTTCACGTGTCTCCTTAACAATTGCTGATGTTAAAGAACATTTATCTTTACTTGTGCAATGAAAATAGAGGCAGCAGAAGGCTGATATTATGCAAATGCCTGTTTGTGCCTTATAGCATGAAAGTGATCACAGGTTAAACAAAGTCACAAGCTCCAGTATGACAAAAAAAAAAAAAGAATTATCAGGTTCATTCGATTTCCACAAACATGCTTTCCATGAATGTCAATAAAATCAAACAGACCTTGCATAACCTGACCTCTATGTGCAGATCACAAATGGTTTGAACTAGTACAAAGATCTAAAGGTTACACACAGCTGGATAGATAATTAAAAATAGCGAACATATTTGAATAGCAACTTACAGTACTGCTTAACTATGTTTTTATTACTTTGTTGCGTTAATTTAATTTAGAAAACAATTTTGTTTTTGAAAAAAAAAAAAAAACTCATGGTAAAAACAAGCATCAAGTTAAGCATGCCTAGAGGGTTTTTTTTTCTTTGTCTGAGTGCACAGTCGAGGAGTCAAGTGTTCTCACAGTTTAACAGGTTCTTGAGCTCTGAGAGGGGGAGACGTCCTTGTGCTGTGAAAGTTGTCCCAGTTATGCAGAGTGGAGTTCAGTTGATCAGAACTAGGAAAAGAAAAAAAAAATAAGAGAGCTTAACCAGAGACTCAGAGGTCTATGGTCACTGAGAAGGAACAACAGAAACTCACAGCCCAGGTGAGACAATATATTGACATGGTAAAAATCCTATACTTTCATAGTGGTTTATCAAGTCCAGAAAACTCCAAAGCACTTTATTTACACTACATTCAGTCTTTCCCCCATTCATAGACTGATGGTGGTAAATGACACAGTCGCCACAGCTGCCCTGTGGCAGACTGACCCAACACTGGGACCCAACACACCTTTTTCAGGTGACACATGCTGAACAATGTTAATGTCTAGATAGAGGAGTATAATATAAGACAATCTGTGTAGAAAACTTGATAAAAGTTGCAAAAGATAAGAGATTAAGTTTCATCTTCCTCCAGGACAACAGACTCTCTCTGTCTGAATCTCAGAGCCTCATTTGGCAAAACAAAATGGAGACATAGCTCAAAAGACATGGAAGTGTGTATCGCAGTCAGGGATATCAGATTTTATTTGTAAAAACGATTTAATTTCTTCACAATTACGCACATAAAATCCCAACAAAAGAAATATTCTGAAGTTTGTTGCAATTTGACAAAACTTGGAAAAACCTTAACATAAGTCAGTATATTTCTTCAGATTTAACAGGCACTGTACATCTGAAACTTACCTTTAATTTCAAAAGGAACCTTTCTCCTTCTTTTCAGCAGCTAATATCTCGTAGGAACCTGGAGATTAATAATTGTTCATGCATGTGATCTCTAACCTGAAGGTTGTGTCACAGATAGTCACTCATGTTTCACAAAGAGCCGGACAAGCAGGGCAGGGGATCTGAAGGTGACTGCAAGGGGCAGATGCTTTCTTGTGAGGCTGAGCTCACTTTATTAGCATTGATCCCCTTTTTTATGTATTTTGTCACAGCTAATGCTATTGATCAGCACTGCCACTGGTCATTGCCCCATTAAAAATTAAACAAATACTTTTTTGTGTGTGTGAAACATTTACCTTTTACAGTTAATCTGACATGCCAACAGAATTGTATTGTGTGAATGGACGAATTTCAATCATAAACTGCTGTTCTTAGAAATCAGTTTATGTAAAGCTGTCGGGTATTTCTTTTTCAAATGAGCCTCTGATATTCACTTTTCATCGATCAAGCCCCAGCTGTGAGATAAACACAGCTGCTAATTTAACCCTTTAGGAGAAATTATAAAAGAAAAGAAGTTTGCTTTAAAGAGTCATGCTTGGTGTGGATGTCACCTCCCCCTTCGCCCACCCCCGCATGGCTCAGCAGGCTGACAATACAGCCCAGGGAAGCAGCTATAGAGATCGAGCGGAGTTGGCTTGTCCCCTCCGTCTCAAACAGGACCCCCACTGTGGAGGAGAATAGTAATTAGCATGCTAAAGGTAACGCAAATGGAAGACCATCTTTGAATCAGCCCTGAACCAATTTTCCCATTACAAGAGCTACTAATAGGCAGAGTAGCTCCGTGTTTATGCAAGATTATCAGGCATGTGGGACTTAGAGGGCAGATTCAGGAGGCTAACGTGTGTTAAGCTGTGGGTCAGAGAGTCAGAAAGGGCCAGAAATTGAACATCACATGTAGCCACAACAAAGATTTTTACTATAAATATAAAACTGTTAGTTGTTTTTTAAGCTAAATTTGACAAAAATCAAAACAAAAGTTGGGAAATTAAAACTTTTTTGCACTCAAATATTCTGCTAACTAGTCACTGAGCAATCGTAGCAGGGCTGCTCTTATCACATTTGGTTTGGTGCCCTCTTTATTTGTATTATAAGCATCTTCAAAGCTTAAATCGGCACAGATCTGTTAATATGTTTTATAAGTTTTTATTTGAATAATATCTGAGCAGCACAGCATTAATTGACATACAAATACAATGTTACACAGTTTATGAACCACTGCTTTTTGGGAGACATTTCACCGCACAGTTTTTGATAAACAAATAAACCAAAAAACTGATTTTTACAGATAAAAAACGGGATTACTTTGCACATGCCAAACTATAGCTTCCTGTACTCAAGTTGTATTTCTTGTTTTTTGTCTTGCTCTATCCTGGCTAACTTTCTTTTAAATATCACGTATAACAGAAATAAATTACTTAGTGAGCAAAAAAGGGAAAATGAGGCAAAAAAAAAAGAGAGGAGTAGCAGCACTGCTTCAGTGGCAACAACATTTTGATGCTAAATTATCCTTAAATCTATGCTTAACATACAGATCCGGACTTTTACTGTAGCTGTACATAATATAGGTATGCTAAGATATATACAGCAAAAAAAAAAAAAAACTAAAAACATTAAAAATATATGACAACACCAAAACATTTTTTACTTTGAGCCCATCAATAAAGTTTAGCTCCACTGTGTAAGCTGAAGCGTCTCTGAGTGACATGCAGATGCAACAGTTGGTTTGCTGTAAGCATGTATTTTATTGAGTTTAATAATTTCCAAAGAAAATACAAATAGAGAAACTAACTGTGGTTTGGATGATTGTTTAATTTACAGAGGGGAAAATTGTTTATAAGCTGAAATTTGTTTCCATCTCTGAATTTCCCAGTTTCCATACAATGCTGGTTTTAAGTCAGATGGGAACACACAGCCGACGGAAAGAAAAGACGTCTGTTGAGATGCAGGAGCTGTGGCGCTGACACAGTCCGAGTCTCTTGTGTGACATCCCGAGCCTTCCTCATCAGCTTATGGTAATGTTGCGAACAGTGTGACTGCTCCAATAGAGAGCCAGCTGACAGCCACTACCATGGCCTGCCTGTCACCTGACACCTGCCAATAGAAAGGGGGAGGCCCACACACATACACACAGCACATATATTACTGCACACACACACACACGCGCGCGCACGCATGCACGCACACGTACACGCACCTGATAATCATTGAATTATACACAGTGCGCCTCTTTCACTAACCTCTCCTCTCCTGGGACCCAGCTGTTCATGAAATACCTCCCAGTAAGGCGGTGGGGATGGAGGAAAGGGGCAGCTGGGGGGGGGCAGGAGGGAGGAGATGAGGGGGGAAAGGCATGAAAAAAGAAAAAAAAAAGAAAAAAAAAACATCATGCATCACTGACTCTCAATACCATGCACATTTTTAAGAGAGCCAAAGTGAAAAGATACAATTTCACTCAATGAGGCGGGCTCCAAAGCCAGGCACAAAGGAGACAAGATAGTGCAATCTAGAGGTCACTGACACTGCCTCTGCTGTAATTACTACACTTCCTTTAATACTTCTGCACCGCGTCCACCCCTGGCTCCCTCCACAGCACCTCCACGCACTCTCCTCTTCCAGACAAACATGAACGTATCAGTCAGAACAAGGGTGCACTGTATAGCTCAAGTTCAACACTGGCTTCATTTATTCAGGATTTTTATTAGATAACAGAGGGGTTGGCCACCCTGCCCGGAAACATATCCCTTCTCTTAACTTTTCGACTCACTCTGGTGACTATCAATAGGTGTGAGGGATACAAAGCAATAGCAGCTCTTTGGTTTCTGGTAACATGGCTTTGGCACTTATCTTCAGACTGCAGCGCTAAGGGTCACACCAGCTGAAATTGGTGGAACAAAACTGAGCACACACCAACTCAAGTGGACATGAAAGGTATTGCAGACCCACGGGACCGATGGGGCCCCCACAGCAGCTTTAAATGCTGTTATTTGGCCTTATTCTGTTTGGTCAAAATATAGGTCTGCTGCACCCCTTCCTTTAAACTATGGGGTTACTGCAAGATTATTCCAAACAGCTTTCAATTTGTGATTGAAGTACAAATTTCCAATTTTCAAAGCCTGTAGTAAAATTTCAAAGGACTGTTTGTACACTGCTTGACATTTTAGCATTTTTCAATTCAAAGTTTGTGCCACAAGAGATATTAGAGGGGTGAGTGGCAATGAATCACATCAGAAGTGATGCGCCGTATTTGTCTTCGGTTCAGTTTTGATGTGTGTGCTTGTGTTGCCGTTTTAAAGGATTGCAAGCTGGGTAAAAAAGGAAAGGGCTGCAGTCAACAAAATGCATTATGCACCGTGCCCGGGCCAACCACTTAAGATATCTTTGAAGATGAATCAATCACTATATTATAGTGGAGGTTCACGAGGTGCCTGGCTCATGATCGAACACTCTGCACTTCATAGCAGTCTACAGGGCATTGATGCTCTGATTGATCGCAGAATGGAAGTGACTGGAAAGAAGAAAAGGATTACGCTTGTCAAATGTAGTCAATACACCAGACCGGTGGTCAAATGTTTGCAGTAAATCTCAAATAGTGTCTGCAAAGCTAAAACGGAAAAACAGGCAAAAAATAAAAAATAAATAAAAAAAATTCATTTGCTCGGAGAACCATCCCCAGTCAAACTGACAGGCCTGCAAATATGCAGTGGGATAAAGCTTTTGGAGATTAGCAACGCTTTATACATCAAAACAACTCTTCCTATTATCTCAAGGGGGACCTGCCAACCAAAAATGAACAGATTAAACTTAGACCAAAGAACATAGTGCTTCATACAATCGATATGCATTATTGTTTCACTGCTGCAAAATTGTTTTTTGTTTTTTTAACTTTTCCCCCCTTGTTTTTCCCTTGGCAGCGCTGGTATTAGGGTGCTGCTTCATTTGAAGAAGTTATGCAGAAACGTCAAAGCGTCAAATCCCCCTCTTTGCCAAGAGGATTGTGGAAACAGGTAACAATGATATCTGCAGATGAACTAGAGCTCTGCAAGACTGTTACTGAGCTTAGTGTATTCAATAACGTGAGTGTTATTTACAGAGGGGTTTTCTTTTATGGAAAAATCAAGGCGTGATTGATTCAGGTTAATGTGACTGCAAGCCAGCACCATGCAGCATCTCTGCGCTCAGGTTAACAGAAAACACTAACTTCCATAAAGTGCTATGGAGATAAATCACTGTTATCCTGACAGCCCTGACAGCAGTTTAAGCAGCGGCAATCATCGGAAGCACCTCGGGAGCCCCTGTGCCGCCTTTTGCAAAAATGTCATTTAGGGGGGTTGATGGAAGGGGAGGAGACGGGTGAGCTAGCAGAGCGACTAGAGGGGTAAAGATGAGGGGATAGAGGGGTGTCGCCAGAAGAGATGGTCATATGAACAACCTATCTCACTGCAGGGGCTTTACATAAACATCCCAAAGCTGTAAGCAAATTCTGTTGACGAATAAAGGCAATAAAAACAGAGAGATGTTGGCTGGGCGACCGGTCCCCAGTGGGTTCCCTTCACACACCGCGCGCTCACTCACTCTCCAGCTCACAAGAGTGAGATTATGGTGTTTGCTTTTATCTGTCAGAGATCAATATTTCAAAGGTCCGATAAAAGGGGAAATTGAACTGGGAATAGACTGAAGTGCTGTAAAAGTACAAAGCACAATTATCAAAAAGCACTTAAACTGCCTAATAGGATACACATATTAAAAATTCTCAAATGGATGTCTCACAGCCATAATGAGAGCCGGCTCTGGTCTCCCCGTCCCTGTGGCCTCGCTGCCGTCTTTTGATCACGACACGCTGCTCTGCTGCGTGCAGCCGCACTGGTCAATGCTCTCTGGGAAGTAAATGGACCCCTGGAGGTTACGCACACTGTGTTTTAACATGGTGCCATTAGGTGTGATTGGGCACTTTCAGCCTTTATGGGAAATGCATTAGGAATTTAAACTTTGCATAACAACACCAGCTCTCTTGGACACAAGGACACGTAAGAGGCCCCTGGAAACAAACCGAAAAGTATGGGAGTCCATACCGCTCTTTTGTTAGAAGAACCTCGCTGTTTGCTTTTTGTTAGGGTCACTCTGCTGCCACAACGCTACCTGACGCAAGCAAAGGTTTAGATTATTGAAACTTTGACAGGAAGTCTAAATATAACTGGCTTTCTGTAAGTTAAAAGCTTATCTTCAATTCCAACTGAAAACTAAGTCAAAACTCTAAATGTCCATATATTTAAATCTATTCCTATAAATTTAAATTCCTTGTGGATTTTCACCAATGCAGTGTTTCCACATACTCTCAAGAAAAAAGGGGTCATATTTTGTTAAAGTCCTGTATGGAAAATTGCTTAAACATAAAATACTGACATTCATGAATTCATAAATAAGTTGATGTCAGCGGCCAAACTTGAAATATGGAAACGCACCAGTTTCTTTAAGCTCTGACTTCTAACAAACTGCAACAACTGACTATAAAACTTCACATGAAGCATTTGAGAGCGTTCTGAGGATATGATGTGTGTCAGAGAAATGGACAGGTAAAACAGGATCATGGATGTAAAAACAGATCTTCCACCTTCAGTTATCTGACAAAAGAGGTATAGAAAAAGAACTGTTTTCAAAAGTAAACAGTTGATTCTGTCAAATGATTTGCATTACACCCTTTAATGCGAATTTATCGAAAAGAAGAAGAAGAATATCAGTGACATTACATAGAAAGAAATTCACCAGGGTGTTATATTTAGAATGTCATTTTAAGCAGTAAGGAGAAGATAGCAAACCAGCAATGCAAATTTCCATTATGAACATAAGGGATTCCAGCTTTTACTGATGGCTGGGAATCTTCAGATAAAGCCGTCCTATTATTCCCTGACATGAAATGAAACGCCTGCCCATTCTTCTTCTCCCTATCTCAATGATCCTTCATTAGAAACCTGATCAATAGGCTCTCTTGATTAAGTGGGATGAGAGACACTCATTTCATTTTCGAGCATTTTTACAAATCGATGGCAAGATTATCTCCAGACCAATGACAGAGATGCAAGGGAGGCACTTTGAAGGCAGGCCAATAACACATCAGCATCATTTCTTTCGCATCTTGTTTTACCCAAACACCCCCCAGCCACTCACCAACAAATATTTATCAAACAGTAACTATCCTCTTCTGTTTTACAGCTTACACAAGCATAAGATTATTCCATGTAAACAAATGCACACCAAACACTTTTACATCCAGTTATGGGACTTAATATAATTGCAGCAGGAGGTTACACTGGAGCGTCAGCATTAAGCAAATGAGTTTTTAAAGATGTTGAAAGATTTAATTTGCAGATACCTCGGATTCATTGTAGGAGGGGCAATCACTGTTGATTGAAACTGATTGATGCTTGAGCAGCTGTAAATGTGTCAACACAAGGGAGCTCGCTGCGTCTGCTGATGTTGAATTCCAGGAATCTCATGGCGGCAGCGAACACATACCATGTACTCGTCCGCTCCTAAGCAAGCTTCGCCACAGGTCCGAATCTGTCAGGATGACTGTTTACGAGTTCACTCATATTCAGTAAATTAGAATATGAGTCTGTACTGCAATATTAGAAGTACCTTCTGAAAATTACATCCTTTATGGAGGTACTGAGCATACTTTTCAGTAAGTCAAACAATTCTGCATGAAATGTGTGTTTTTTTTTTAAATAGCAATGTTGCATTATCATTTTAAAATCATTGTTTCATTACCTGTAAGTGGAAAATCATCATAATTAACAAAATATCCATCTGTGTGTAATTAATCTACATGATGTGCTACACTTAGTGAGAAAGTTCCTGAAATAAATAGGCTTGTCAATAATATTCTAAATTATTAAGTGCTTTTACAAAAACTCTCATATCCCCTGAGCCTTTTTCACATTTTGTTCTGTTAAATCCACAGAAAGTGTTCAATGTCTTACCATCGGCTTTTATGCTCTAAGCCAACACATAGTATCAGTGTCTACCAGTGAAGAAAAGGAAACAAATAATTGATCTGACAATTTATTTTTCACATACAGAATCATGAAAATATTAGTAGTGAGTATCGGGAAAATAAATAGCTACGACCAAGTAACACATCAGACAAGTTAGGGAGAAAGTTGTGAAGAACCTTAAAGCATGATGAGATTATAAATTCATATCCCTCACTCAATCCAGTGTCAATTAATGGGAATTCAATGACACAACTACAAGCCCTTTTCTGCTTAGGTAAAGCTAGGTTAGCATAGCACTCCATCCTGAAAACACTTGTGACATGCATGAGGTAAAAACCTGGAGGGTTTTTTCCACACTTCAAAGTTATGTGCAACTTTGTTTTTATCTCTAGACTCTAAAACAAAGTTGTTGTGTTACAAAGTAGGATGGAGTGGGGGTGAATACTTTTGCAAGATACTCCAAAGCTGACTTGACCCACAAAGTTCAGGAAAGAAGAAGAAAAAAGGCCCAATGGAGGATGTATGTCGTTTCATCATTCAGAAATCCAACATTTTATGAGTTGCTCTGTTAATAGGAGGGCACTTGAGTCCCTTCTGGGACTTCAATTAACCTCTGGGGCAGTTTGGTTTGCAGCTCAGTGACTGTGGCTTCAGAAGCTCCTGGTTTCTTGCGGTCCCAGCCAGCTGACAGTCAGCTAAACAGACTCAATCGATTCAGAGAAAAGAGATTTTTAGTGAGGCCATGTGTTTTCTCCCATCGCGTCACTCTCGTCCTCCTTCTGTTGCCTTTCGGCTTTAATTTTTCCCAAGATTCAAATCACATTTTTGATATTTACCCTATATGATAGAAATCTGAAGAGAAAAATCTTCAGGGAAGAATCAGAGTCACAGTGTCGGCCTCAAGGGCGCTGATCTGGGGCTCAAACTAATTTGGAAAAATAGAAAGGTCTTGCTGTGTTATTATCGTTTGTGCTGGTGCATTTGATACTGAGCTGCCGCTAGAAGGTGAGCAAACAGACGCCAAAGGCAAAAGGCGACATTTTAAAGTGATATTTCACTTTTGTGGACTGTCTTCACTTAAACAAAAGTTCAGAAACATATAATATCCTACATTAGCTGCCCAGGGGATCCACCAACTCCAGCTCCCAACACAAGGACAATGTTGATTGGATCAGAAAAAAGCCATTTACAGAGCGGTGGAAAAGCTATTGTGAGCATCACTCTGTTCGGTTAACTTTTTTCTCTGTTTGAGCATAACAGGATTCCTGATACAAAGACTGTCATCTTGAACATGAAGAAAAGGGACTGGGTATAATCCTGAACTGGGTCAGATCAGTGTGGGAAAATTCAGCCCTCAGTTCAATAAATTCAAACCGCTCCATATTATGAGACGTGGGATAATGCAGCTTACGCACACTGTCTCGACCCCTGTGAGGGTAATTCATTAACTTTCCTAATCCTCTCATGTGGTGTTCCTGCAGAAAAAAAAGATGAAAAAGCTCACTGAATATCAAAAACAACGATTTCTGAGCTCCTCGCCATGGCCCTATTACACGTTCACAAATGTCTCTGCAAGATAAGGATGCTACATGCTCCAAGCATGCACGTCTCGTGTTAATGAGCTTCCAAATACATTTTCGGCAGCTTATGGCTTCGGCGCATCGCTGTGGGATGAGAACAGCTCAATAAAATATACACAGGAGGTCGAAACGGTAGGGAAATAAAAACCCCTTTTTGACAATGTTAAGCCTCACAGCTGCTTTGAGGCAACTGAAGGGTTTTTATCAGCTCTTCAGATGTTGGATCATAGGGCACAGAAAGCTTTCCAAGGGTAAGCAAAGTCAGAGGAGTCACTACTGTACCAACACATACCGGCACACCACATCATTAAAACCTGTCACTGTTTATTTATCTTTGCTATTGTTGAGAAAATGTTTTTAATGTACGCTACAATATGTTGCATTTGCATAAAATGTCTCATTATAAGTATTGCTTTTCATGCTAAAATCTATATTAAAGTACACTACATTAATAGTAGAGAGAACTCTTTCAAAAAATATTCAAAACTCTTGTATTAATACGTTTTTCATACCTCGCAGTAAAACAGCACAAGTAATGACTTAATTTTAACTTGGATAACCAAACCTGCAAAAAAAATAAATAAATTTAAAAAATGTAATCGTACAACTTAGTCACAACTTTGCTCACCAAAACAGACAAGGTTAAAATCCTAGCTCAAATTTGTATGCGACTTTTTTGTAGTTTAACAAATGTACCCAGATTTTCTGCAAATTAACACAGGAGCTTCCTGAATGTAGAAACATACTAGTAGTTAACTTCTTATCCACACAATGTGGAGAGTTAAAACAAAGCCAAATGTGTTTGTGAACTGATTTTCCTCATCTAGGAAGTTGATCATTCCAAGTTCTCCTCAGCTTATCCTTAGTATCATCTTAGCATCATCCTCTTGGCTGCTTTTCTGGTTGATCTGTTATGAACATGTTCCAATAAAACACTCTGATGCTTGTGAGGGTTGTGAATACTTTGGCAGGGCACTGTATCGGCCCTTTATTTGCTGTGTTTTGATTTGGCAATATTTTTCCTGCCTTTTGCACTACATACACTGCATGAGTATCTATAGTAAAGATGACCTCTGACATAACAATAAAAGTCACTCCATAAAGAAAATGATGGGTTTCCTCACTGACTAGGTTTTACTTTGAGCTGATAAATGTAAATATAAATAGAACAGCTCTCCTTCCATGGCTTTGGATAAGTTTTGTAAGTGCTGTTATGTGATATACTGGTGATTATTTTTGGGTGTGTATGAACTCAAAGAATGTCATTTTTGTTGACATTGTGGATGATAAACAGAGAAGCACTTTAGGTAATTCCTCTGGTTAACCAGCCTGACTCCACTGCCGATGATTGAATAAAAAGCACTTGTGCATGCAGGGAATGTCACAATCATCTATCTAGTCAGTCCATTAAGGCTAAACATGGAAACTTCAGCTTCCTGACAGTACATGCAGTTCCACTGGTGTAAATACCACCAAGCCTTTTTAGAACAAAGGTATAAATGTGCATTAAAAACATTCACATTTCTAGTGTTAAGGTGCAGCAGCATTCTGCATCCATAACATCACCATTTAACTCTTGGTAATGCAATCCTTTATGTAAATAATCCAATATATATTTTTCAGTTTGACATACTACCTACCACCTTTACCCATCAAGTTGGAGCATTGCAGTTCTTTCCTGGCTTTTCCTGTCCGCATTCATATCCGCTCTCTCTAAAAGGCCCAACGTTTGTTGCTGGTCGATTGTTTTTAACATAAAAAATGATTATATAGCCCCTAGGCAATAAATAAGTGAGTAAATATGTAGACAGGAAGCATGATGACAAATAACAGCACTAGCTGCAGCTCATTAATTGTTGACAGCTTCTGCAGGAATGCTCTGTGGCCTGTATTTCTGTCTCATTACCACGCTGGTCTGCACTTCCTCCCTCAGACCTTTAATTCATCTGTTATAATTTGCCTCTGCCTGCCCTTTGATTTATTGCAAACTAAGTTGTGTGGTAAGAGGCCTGATTTATGGCAGCCATTGAGCGCCTACAAATCAGAGAATATTTTCATTGATTACTTCAAATTGTCCAATCTTTGCTATGTTCCTGGGTCCTGATTGGGCGGTGTTTACAGACTGCCTCCTGCTAAATTAAAAATCAATAAGAAGCCAGAATCAGAGTGGTTGGATGAATCCAGGCCAAGGCAAACGGCTCTTCCTCAGTAAAGCCTGTCAAATAATGAGCTAGCAACTGAATTCTGGGGATGCTTATGTTGAAAATATTTATCTCTCTAGCAAAAAAACTAGAATTATATTGAAGAAATTATGTATTTATTATAAATTTAACCATCTTCAAATCAACTACAAAAAGGGAAAGTATTAAAAGAGCCATTTCAGTCAAGAAACATACCATGAAATAACTTTTCCTTTCCTCTGTCTGAAACATTATTTTGTGCTTTTATTTTATTTTTTTCCTGATTTAGTTATGTTAGGGGAAATGTTATAGTTTGGGTTAAAATTTTAGATGTAGAAAATTTTCTTTGTGTCCATTTTATGTGCCTTTATTTATAGCCATAATAAAGGCACATATCCTTCAGAAAACATTTAGCCCTGGTGTCTGAAATATTTAGATGCTATGTTTATCAAGAGAAGGCTGACTTTAATCATAAGTTCCAGTACAAAGTACTTTTTTATCATTACAGTTTTATGAGTCATTCATGTGAAGAAATGGTGACTAAAACTTTTCAGTTCATGTGAAAACCCCTTTTACTGCAGAACAAAAAAATCCCCTAAACATCTTTGAGCAACAACAAAACTTTGTTGGTGTTGTCTGGTTACAAGCTTCTTATTCTACAGCTAAATCACTGGTTTTATGTCTGGCTCTGCTTCCTTACATTGATGAGGCATCAGGTGAACTAAATAAGTGAATAACACCAATTATCTTTTCATCATAGCACCTGTTAGTATTTGGGACATACTAGACAGCAAGTGAACATCACTGGGTTTTACTTTCTGTGTCAACTGAGCTGGCAGCTTGTTTCACTCCTGAATATCCCCACTGAGGGATAATAAAGGTTATTTCTATTTTTTTCTATAACATTTTGTCCTCAGAGTTTAAGTGTGAGAAGCAGTTAAAACTAGACATGCCTAAAAATGTAAGGGTGTTTGACCAGGGCCAAACTGTGATGGTCAGAACATCTCCAAAACTGAAGCTCTTGTTGGGTGTTACCAGTCTGGAATGGTTGATATCTATAAAAGCGTGACCCAAAGACAGAACTGTGGTAAACCAGGGTCATGGTCAAGCAACTTTGTGAAGGAGTGAAGACTGGCTTATGTTCTTGAACAAACCTCTAAGGCAATCGAAAACTGCCTGCACTATTTAGGGCAACAAATTGGCCAGAATACATTTCCCTGCCACACTTTCATAGCTTTTTTGTAATAAAAAGCAAACCCAAGAAACCCATGTGTCCCATTCCCTACAATTATACCTTATGTTGGTCTAATGTTCCTCTTATGTTCCTCCGAATGGCTTCCTAAGCTAAACATGGTACCAGAACATACTTGCCCGTACCAAATAACGGGCAAGTATGACTGTAGGATATATGATTGTAGTAATATGTCACTAGACAGTGAAACTGAAGCCAGTAAGTTACTTCTATGTTGTAGCTTTGGCCCTTCGTCATTGTGAGACTCATTTTCCTGACAGTGACCCCAGCTTTCACTTGCACTTTTGACATGGGTTGACTTCCTGATACAAGGTGCGACGGATAATTATAGAATGCATTCAGGGCAGCAGAGGTGTGCTGCTGTCCGGGCTGAATCTAATGCCGTCACATCTGTTTAACTTCACCATCCGGGAGCACCTACAGGTCTAGGAGGGAGAAAACAAAGACACAGGGAGAGGGAGACAATGCCGGTGAGACTGGACAGGTTTATTGCTCTGGCCACTGGCATCTCAGATGGTATCGAACAACAAGGGCAAATCTGTAGAGGGGGACGTGGGATCAGAGTGTGTGATATGAGTCTGTGATGACAAGTGCTGATTTATATCGAGGTAGACATAGATGTACAGAGCCCTGAGGGAGACTCACCTACTCTTGCATTAGCGTCACTGTCAGAAAGGGACAATGAGAGGGAGAGAAAAAGTGGGTTTTTTGTTGGGTTTTTTTGCCCAAGGTACCCACACTCACTGTTGAAAACATTCCTTTTTGCATTTCCAACACACCTTTATACCTTAATACAAAAGATACTGAATGCTAAACTTAACTGATCACAACCAAATGCAGACAGTTTCAAGTTAGGAGGAAGTCAGCTATTACCCAAGACCTATAAAATTATTTGTTTCACACTGTATTGTTTCTACTTTTTGTTTAGTTGATGCTCTAAATATACTTGGTGAGATCCACAAAGTCAGAGTTCATACTACATCAGATGAACTCACAGCAATAAACATCAAGCTTAAGATTGACATCTACAAGAATGCACTTTGATAATTTCTACTCCCTCCTTCCAGTCTTGACAGGTGAGCTTAGAAAAGGAAAAAGAGACAGATAGGTAGTGTGGAAACTTTTCCTGAAAATTCTTTCTAAATTGTTAATTCAATTTTATTTACATACCAACTGGATGCTTCATTGGGATTCAAGAATTTCACCAATCTGAAATCCAAATTTCAGATGAGACTAAGGTTAAGCTTTTTGGCTGCAGAAATTGAAAGGCGGGTTTGATTTAAAGCAAATATTTAAAATAACAAAAGCTCACTGTTAAATATGACGGCGGATCTGTGATGCTGATGGTCTGTTTCTCAACCAAAGACTCTGGGATCCTCATTAGCGTGCATGCTAGCATGCTAACTACATACGACATCTTCCAACATGAATCAGTCCGCAGAATCGAATCTATAGAAAGCCTGTGTGGTGAGCTTAAGAGAAAAAGAAAACAATAAAGGACCCAGGACTGCAGAACAGGCAATGATCTTTCTTTCAATATGCGCCAAACACTTCCAGGCTTACAGGAAAAGACTATGTCATATCCTTTTTGCAAAATAGCACACACAATGTATTAACATTAGCAATGCCAGTAATGGTTGGAAAAAGTGGCTTACAACAGTCATTGTGGACGAATATAAAGGAATCTATTACCTCTGATCACCAAATAAGCCAGACTGTTTGATATTGAAACCGACTGCATAACTTCATGTCTGATAAACTAATACTTAACATAGTTCTTGGGGGCACACATCAAAATTTCATTCTCAGACACTAAATTGTTCCTTGTCTACAAATAAATAACATGAGGTGGTGATGTCATAACAAAAGGTGACATGTCCTGTTCTGACTCAGTGGGATCTGATGAACTCCAAGCCGTTGATCCCAATACACATACGATATTTGTGACTCAAATGTGACACACATCTTTCAAAGACATGACAGGATTTCATGTTCCACAAAGTCTCCTTCCTTTCATCATGTGCAAAACCAACATAAAACATGTGTTTCAATACACCAAGAGCTAAAGCAGGTCTGAGAAAATCACTGGAGGAGACCAAAAAAGGTTGTGTGCATGAGTGAAGAGGGTGTGTGTGTGTGTGTGTGTGTGTGTGTGTGTGTCTATGCATGAAGAAGGAAAGGAAAAAAGACGGACAGACAGACAGACTGTGGCGTGAGAGCAATTACCCGTAGTAACTTCATCTGCTGACATACACATTGCAGGATCATTTTAAAACTGCAGGTCTGAAATGGGAATTTTAGGCTCAGCCATTAAAACCTAAGAATTCAAATAACTTTCTTCATTGAGAAGTTTATAGATTCCACATTACAAATGACCTTGAACATAGAGAAAAAAGATACTAATGAAAAAGTGCTGTCTGGGTTGGAGTTACAGAGTAAGACTGAAATGGTTTAAAAAGGCTGATAAAGATTCAACGTGAGAACTGAACGTTACAGGACTCCAGTGTCTTTAAAGGTCTGCGGTGTGCGTTCTGGAGCATTATTAGATGAAAGGTGCTTGCCTGGGAATCAGGCTCATCACATGGCACTGATAACGCTGTGGTTATGCAGGACTGCAATTACAACAATCAGGAGGTCAGTTTTCTGTATCATGTTCCCAACTCAATTGCATTATTACATTTTTTTGTTCTTTGATGATATCTCAGCCTGTGATCTTTAGGAGGAAAAAGCATTATGAAGCAAAACTGTTCCGTTGCAATCAACCCCTGATGAGAAAGCCATCTTTGACTGATTAAAAACTCGAACTTACATTTTTTTTAGGCACTTCCTGTTTGGTCTGTCTCACATCCCTGCCCACAAATAGCACTTTGGCTTTGTGTTTTCCTTTGCTCTCAGATATTTACCGGATGCCTTTTAATAACTGCATTTCCCTCATAGTTCCTTTCCTGAATTTCAGCACATAACCTTCTCTGCAGCTTTGGCCGAATTTTGAGATTAAAGTGATAAGAAAATCTAAACATCCGCCAGATTTATCCTTTATAGAGTGTGTTTTTCATTGAATCCATTGTCTCTGACAATTAGCCCTGAGAAATGGAGTCCTCGGTCGCAGGCTTTGCCTTTATTGTATGCTGACAGACAATTCCCCCAGGGGTCACAGCTCTGCAGCCAAACTGAGACAATAGATTAAACAATAGAAAAGACCACAGAAATTAGCTATGAGGAGCAGTAGCTTTAAACCCATCAACAAGTAAAGGCCTGTAACATCAAACTCATCCTCATTTGACCTTGCTTGAGTTGCTATCTGCAGTTTTCTTTTCATATCCCCACACCAGCAAGTCCCTCAACACCCCTCACACACCCGGCCCCCCTCATCTCCAGCTCCACCAGCTCAACCCCTACCGTCAGCCATCCTCGTCAATAAATCCATCCCGAGGATCAATGCCACAGCGAATCACTAAAAGTTATCAGCTGAAGCGCTGCCAAATCAGCAAGTACAATCACTATGTAAATCCATCTCCACTTCTGCTCCTCAAAGAAACTCTTTCTCTAAGAGTGTAAGAGAGTGCAGAGGGTGAGCAAAGCCTGCAGGAGTTGAATCCGTGATAAAACTGTTTGGCTGGTGGCTAAATCTTAACATATTAAAGGATATGATCAGATCAGAGGGGACGATCAATCATTAAAAACTACTCATCATGCTCATTTTAATGTATTACTTGTCTGACAAGAACATACAAAACATTTTTGGTTTGGACTTTGGAGTAAGATCAAATTTGCACAAACAAAAGTTGTAGTTTCACTGGAACATTTTGCAACTAAATAAACATGATTACAATACAAAGAACCCCTTGTTGATCTGACTGTAATTATTGGGTTTTTCTTATTTAGACATTTTTCACAGTATCTTTCTGTGGGTTTATGAATAGCATGAGCGTACATAGAACATGAAAACTGTGATTTGCATACTATATGTACTTTTGTACATACAATGTAGACTAACTGACTAATAGACTAATTCATATCTTCTAAACCTGCAAACTTAGCCTTTTGTGTCTTTTGTTGTCATCTGTTCAGCAAACGTCTGGTTAGATCAACGTAAATTGATGAAACTGGTACAATAATGAAAGAATGTCTGATCATGCAGTAAATACTTCCCAAAAATCTGCAGAACTCCCTCTGGTTCTTATGAAAGGCATTGTTAACAGAAACTGGAGTTTCCTTCCAAACTTTTTGTTCGTAGTGTTAATCATTATGGTAATTTTAATGCATTACACCAGTAAAGCATCCATATTCAGACTTCAAGACCAGTAAAGTCGGACGGCGTCTTTCACCTGTTATGTCTTAATTCATAACATTATTTTAATAAAAACATAAACACTAAAATATTACAATGTGTCTTAATTTATGACATCAACAAACATCTACATATTTCTTATAGATTTTATTATTGACACTTCTTATATTTCTTGTTCTTATTGTAATGCCTTACATGTCCTATATCATGGTTGTTACAATAATTTTTGGTGTTATTGCTAAAACTGGGCTGCTTACTTTATAAGTGTCGTCCACGTTTTTATCTCTATTTGAATTTTATTGTCGCTGTCATGTGCCACCAAGAAAATGATATTGAAAATATTTGAGTAGTTTTTTTTTTTTTTTTCTTTTTTAAAATCCTCATTCAACACAGCTGACAAACAGGCATAAAGGCTCATCCTCAACAGCAGATAATGCATGATTTCAGCGCCAACAACAGCAGTAGCCTTGTATGTTTTAATGTTAACTGGAAAGTTGCCATAGGCTGGTCATTTATATGCCTAGATTGAGCTCTGATGGTGACATCTGTGCTTCTGTCAGTCATGATGATGCAGCAACCCCCACCGTCCCCATGGCCGTGGGCTAACCCTCCTCTGTGCTTCGCCTGCCTCCTTCTCGCTCTCCCCTTCAGCCCATGTGCCTTTCTCTAAGTTGGTCACCTAGGCCTGTAGGAGGGAGACTCTCTGTGATGAAATAGAGGTAGGCAGATGTTCCTTTACCCCCAGGGTCATTATTTAAAAAGTGACAGAGAGTCCAGTGAGTGAACGCGATGGAGGTTGGGAGGGAGGAGATCACTCAGGAAAGAACGGACCCAGGGAAGCGGGGGGGACTGGGCGCGGGGAGCGGGGTGGGCTCAGTTGTGCAGGTGTATTGTCCAGCGGAGGGAGAGGGCGCTGGGAGACAAATGAATCCAGCAGGCATTTGGTACACACCGGAGATTGCTTATCGATCCAGATCGCAGTATCAGGCAGGCCTGAGAGAGGGCTGAGAATTTTCTGAGGGAGTTAATAACCTGGCAGCTCAGCTGTCTTGTCCAATTCACCAAAGGCAGAGGCCTAATCAGGGCAGGATTCCTTTTTCTGTCTGAGGAGGGGGCTCGAGCCCTTCACCCTGTGTTTCAGTGTTGGCCGTGTGCGCCGTCTATCCATTTCTCCAGCCCCCCAGCTACCCTCATCTCTCCCTCCCTCCTTAGCCCCTCACTTCCACTCCATCGGAGCTCAGAAAGTGATTGAAATGACAGCCTATAGAAAGAGGCTAATCAAATTGTTTATTATCAGTCTGAATCAATATGTATGGATTGTTAAAACATCAAAGTCAGCCCCTGGAAAAGTAATAGTCGCCGGCCAGCAGCAGCTGCTCAGCCAAGGCTGAGTCCCTGGGAGCTTCGCTCCATTTAAAGCGACTTTCACTCTTACTTAAGTCTTGATGACCCGACGAGGTCAGCTGGCTGAAGGGGATGTATAACGCTGTTCTACCACAGCAGAGCGGCTGCGTTAAAGCCCTCCAAACTTCCCCGCAGCTACTCAAATACGCAGTAACTCTGCCTGACTGATAAACAATTCATCAAGAAAATAAATGAGCCACCATGCTCCTGAGATAAAGACCACTGCTCACCTACTGTGAAATATTTTGGACCACTGCTGGTTGGTTCCTGCAAATTCAATGTTTCACACCCATCTTCTTCTTCTTTGTATCCAGCTCTCCTTTTTCCAGAAAGCCAGTCTAGATTGCAAATGAGGTCAGGCTGATGAATGAGTCAGCCGAATGGATCAAATTGCTTTGAGATGGACATTGTAGTTGGTTTCAGGCTCTAAGACAAGCTGACATAGAAGATTGATGGATAACCATTGTCCATTCATTGGTGCTGCTGTGTGTGACACCTGATGTTTGCTCCTGGTCTTCTTCCATCTCTGACAACCCAAAATACAAGTTACGCTGCAGCATGATAGGCTGATTACAAGCTGAATGACGTCTTCTTCTGCAACCTTCCATCTTTACCAATCTGCTACTGGGAAATATTAAGATGGATCACGGCCACAGGGTCAAATGTGACTGAAGTTTTGTTGCCTCACAAACTGTTATGTAATTTACCACTTTTCTCACATACATTTCCATGCATCCCTACTCTTTTTGTCCAAATATTGCCAGATAAAATCCCACCAAGGTTCATCAAAGAATAAAATAATATAATAACAGATCTTCTAGTTTAATGGGGCTAAGCCACCATATATAGGCAGAAGCTCACTCCCAAGACATGCAGCTGCAGTGATTGATTCAAGAAGCTCCATGCACATAAGTGTCCACAACATGGGGTAAAACCCATGGATTGCCAGTGCTAGGTCAATCCTGAACTTTAGACATTAGAAGTGTTTTGATTTGGTTAAAGAAAAAAAACTGAGTTTGCTGGTCAGACACATTTTCCATAACTGTGTAGCTCAGAGTATTTCTGTGTTAAAATGTTTTATTATTAGACTTATGAAGTATTACAACATTATTAAGAAACAGAAGAATGTTGTAGTCTAGTTATCTGTAAGAGAAAATGAATCTTTGTATCTGGGTTTCACTTTTTAAGCTGAATTACTTTAAAAAAAAACTTTTTTGATAAAATTCTAATTTAGTGAAATGCACCTCCATTATAAAAATAAGCCTTACAATCAGCTGTACATGTGATACATAAGCTATGCATAAGTGCCATCATTCATCATAGACTAAATTTGTTCTGTCATTTTCTTTTTCTGGCTGGGATGGAAGAACAGGGCCAGAGGGGCCTTATTGATTCTTACCAACACGAAGCTAAGACTCCAGAAGTGAAATGTCTGTTATCGGTAATTGCTGTGATAACCATGACAGAGAAAAAAAATGTTTTTGTTGAATGCTTGATATCTTTAAGTAATTGCGCTTAAGCTTTGCATTTTGTGTTGTCTCAGCTTAATTTGTCCTTTAATTCTGCAGGATTTTTCATCCCCTTTTTACTCAAGTTGTAAGCTAACCGATTCTAAGAAACATCAAAACATTCAGCTGAGTTAATTTTAGTAATCTGTGGTTGAAGGCTTTACAGCAAGAAGAGTGTTGCACATTGGTTTTCTGATAAAATGTCAAAACATTTTGCTTGTAGTAAACAGACAACATTATTGGTAGTGGGGTTTTTTTTTCTCAAAGAGTAGATCTGGTTTAGATTCAACAAATCCGTTAAACACGAGCAAATTACGTTTCTGAAAATAAAATAGACATTTAAATGTTTGATTTACAATTAGTTTTTAAGGATGCCATTATACCACAAAATTTTTTAATAAATAAATAAATGAATAAATAATAATAATAATAATAATAATA